>NW_015394776.1:0-11504 GCF_001527695.2 Protobothrops mucrosquamatus
GGATCCAACAAACATGTGGTTGCGTTCAGCCCTCCCAAGACCCTGTCCACGTCCTCGGGAGCAACAGAATCAAACTCCTCCCATACAACCGTCTCAAGACCTGCTTCCGTCTCCTCCCCCTGGGCCAGCCAGTCGGAGTCCAAGCCTTCCCGGATCCGCGCGACTTTGTCATACAGATATTGCGCAAAGTCCTCGGCCCCTTTCACGGATTCTTTCATAACTACATTGTGCCAGTGCATAACATAAATATCCAGATGGGCCTTGCCTGGTCCACTGCAGTCCATTAAAATAAACTGGTGAGGATATTGATGTGAATGGCCTCACATCATCAGAGAAGGTACACAAAGCCACATCAACCCTTTGAGGCAACCAAGGTCAAGGGAAGCCATTGAAGGAATTCCAGGAATGCTACTATATTGTTGTCAGATTTAGTAGCAGAAACATGAAGACCCATCCAAAGCTTCATTACTTCTTTTTAGTGACAACAAGTCATGTTGGGGCTAGTCTGGCTGTCTTTCTCATCCCTTCATCCCTTATACAGAGCTGAATGACCATTTTCTTCTTCTTCCCTCTTTGCAAGGCCAGAACTGAACTTCTCCAAAAGCCATATCCCAACCTAATATTAAACCCTCCTTTTACCATTCAGTCTTCAATTTAAGTGCAATTCAGACCTCATAGTTGAATTGAAACCATTTGGCATTTTGCAGAGAGAAAAACCACAAGGAGAGAAAAGGAAATTTATAGGGACCCTTCCCATGCCAAACATTTACCCCAGGGATAGTTTCCAAAGGGTCTTGACCATACATATAACAAAATAAAATGGAGATAGGGTTAGGAGTCAGAGTTATATGGTGATAACAGCTATAATTTATAATAACCCAGTAAGTGTTTCCCAACTTTGACAATTTTAAGATATATGAATGTCAACTCCCAAAATTCCCTAGCCACATGCTGGTTGGAGATTTCTGGGAATTGAAGTCCACACATCTTAAACTTGCCAAGGTTGAGAATCACTGACCTAGAGAAGGACCTTGACAGACTTGAACATTGGGCGCTATCTAACAAAATGAAATTCAATGGTGAAAAAAGTAAGGCTCTACATTTAGGCAAGAAAAACTAAAAACACAGGTAGTATAGATGGTACCTTGCTCAATAGTAGCAACTGTGAGAAGGATCTTGGAGTCCTAGTGGATAATCACTTAAATATGAGCCAGCACTGTGCCACAGCTGCTAAAAAAGCCAACACGGTGCTAGGCTGCATTAACAGAGGGTCAGAATCAAGATCACGTGAAGTGCTAATACCACTGTCAACGCTGCTAATATTGAATATTCTTGCTTTGACAAAATATGCAGAACTGTCTGGTACTTTTAGAGTTAATTCAGATGACAATGAGAGAGGAGAGAAAAGTGCGGGGAAGGGAACGGAAGTGAATCTTTGCCCTCCAGGTTAATTGGAAAATGTGAATCATGACCCCAAAATAGGGGAGGGGAAATGCCTGGAATGTTATGTGCAAAGGAAGGGAAATTCAGATCTTGGCATTCTTCGTGCCGTGCTGACACTCCTTTACACTTATAAAGGCTTTTTAGGTTAAAAAATGCCTGAAAGTTCTTTGAAGTGTTTCATTAGTCAGACACATGACAACCGCTTTACAATGCCTTGGTAAGGCCACACTTGGAATACTGCATCCAGTTTTGGTCACCACGATGTAAAAACAATGTTGAGACTCTAGAAAGAGCACAGAGAAGAGCAACAAAGATGATCAGGGGACTGGAGGCTAAAACGTATAAGGAATGGTTGCTAGAAGTAGGTACGTCTAGTTTAATGAAGAGAAGGATGAGGGAGGACATGATAGCAGTTTTCCAATATCTCAGGGGTTGTCACAAAGAAGAGGGAGTCAAGCTATTCTCCAAAGCACTGAAGGCAGGACAAGAAGCAATGGATGGAAACTAATGAAAGAGAGAAGCAACCTAGAAAAAAGGAGAAACTTCCTGACAGTTAGAACAATTAACCAGTGGAACAACCTGCCTCCAGAAGCTGTGAATGCTCCAACATTGGAGGGCTTTTAAGAAGAGACTGGATAGCCATTTGTCTGAAATGGTATAGGGTTTCCTGCCTGAGCATGGGGTTGGACTAGAAGATCTCCGAGGTCCCTTCTAACTCTATGATTATGATTATGATTATGATTTGTTGCCTGACCTCCAGAGTATCTGGGAAAGTTGGTGTCTCAGGGCTTGGTATGTCTATCCTAATTTATGGGATGTGGATTTATTTAGATGGTGGATTGCAAGGTAGTTTCTAGGTTAAAGATCCTTGGTGGAGTCCTTGATGCCCTCTGAGCTGGGTGTCTTCCTTGCAGACTTTTCAACACCCTGATAGATAATATCACCAGTGTGTGAGGCTGTGCTCATAGACAAATATCCACCTGCCCTGTCAAAATTTCAGCCAATCCCCACGAGATACCACTGCAAACACCATGGTGTGAAAAAAAAGAGCTAACCCAACTAAACCCTGAGTTAAACCAAATCAACTAGTGGGTAGTTGAGACTCTAGTGAGACTCTAGAAAGAGTGCAGAGAAGAGCAACAAAGATGATCAGGGGACTGGAGGCTAAAGCATATAAGGAACGGTTGCTGGAATTGGGGATGTCTAGTTTAATGAAGAGAAGGATGAGGGGGGACAGGATAGCAGCATTCCAGTATCTCAGGGGCTGCCCCAAAGAAGAGGGAGTCAAGCTATTCTCCAAAGCACCTGAAGGCAGGAGAAGAAGCAACGGATGGAAACTAATCAAGGAGAGAAGCAACCTAGAACTAAGGAGAAACTTCCTGACAGTTAGAACAATTAACCAGTGGAACAACCTGCCTCAGAAGCGGTGAATGCTCCAACTCTGGAAGTTTTTAAGAAGAAACTGGACAGCCATTTGTCCAAAATGGTATAGGGTTTCCTGTCTGAGCAGGGGGTTGGACTAGATGACCTCCAAGGTCCCTTCCAACTTTACCATTATTATTATTATTATTATTATTATTATTATTATTATTATTGTTATTATTGTTATTATTGTTATTATTATTATTACTAGAGTCGACTAAAAATAGTGGTGATGCAAAAAATGATGCTCTCGTTAAGAAGCTGAAATTACTTTCTCACGACTTCACTCACAACAGCTGTAGGATGACCCCAATTATACCTAAGTCCTTGCTTGCCCCCACCCCCACCTTCCTTGCAGGAAAACTCATGGCTCTTCCTTTTCTACTCAGTCACCAGGGGGACTCTTTATATTAGGAGTCCCCAAACTTTTCAGTTCCTCAACCCCTTCATGAAGTTTCAGACTGTTCACTGAGCCTGAAAAATTCATTAAATCTGCATAATTTAATAAAGATTCGAGGCAGTCCTCATGTTGTAACTTTTTATTAAGTGACTGTTGAGTGCCATTACAATGGCACTGAATGAGGGGAACTTGCAGTGACTCCTCAGAACTCTGGCCCTCACAGCATCCCTGCAGTCACAGGATTATGATTTCCGATATTCCTTGCTGACTTCCCATAAGCAAAGTCATTGGGGAAACTGGTAGGAAATCAGAAGTCACAGAAGTCACAGTCACACAAGGTCCTTCCATAATGACCTGTCTTTACCCAAGGACCACAACCAGAATTGCTGGAATTGTTGTCGCTAAGTGACATGACCACGTGACATGCTTTATGACGGTGTTGCTTAGCAACAGTTTCCCAATTATTCTCATAATCCAAGGACTATCTGCACTTTAGGTAATAGTACTATGAATAAGAACACCAATAACAATAACGGATAATCCCATTGACCTTTCCTTGCTTTAGAGCACCCTGCTTCACAGCAATGCAAATGGTGGGCGTATTTTAAGATGTAAACCAATGCCTGAAGCTGGCCCAAGATTTTCACCTTGCCTTCTTTCCTGATGCTCTGGGGACAATAGAAATGGTTTCTGGGGGTGGGAGCGGAATCACAAAAGGGGGATTTCATTGCATGTAAGAAGGATATTTCACAAGGGAAGAACAGAGGATGAACAAACAGGTACTTACCATGAAATCCTTCATTTTACAGTTGCTTTCTATACAATCCTGCAAGGAAAATAAGTATTACTTCTATTTCAACATGACCTGATATTTGACTTCACATAATCTCGTTTCTGATGCATAACAATGGCAGCTATATAAATCTTTGAAATAAAGAAATATCCATGCCATTCCTACCATTTTTTAAATCTTATTCTACAGAGGAGATACACACATTTCTTATCAGAGCAAATCATGATTTGGCAAAAAAAAAAAAAGGCACACTTGAATGAACTGTCCCCTAAAACAGTTTGTTTTGTTCTCTTTTCAATATTAATCCACTATCACACAACCGAAACCTGCACAGACAATCTAGTGGAATAAAGATCTTGACAGACTTGAACACTGGGCCCTATCTAACAAAATTATTATTATTAAAGTTATTATTCTATTCTACTCTACTCTACTCTACTCTACTCTACTCTACTCTACTCTACTCTACTCTACTCTACTCTACTCTATTCTATTCTATTCTATTCTATTAAAATGAAATTAAATGGTGAGAAAAGTTTAGGTAAGAAAAACCACATGCATACATATAAAATAGGTGGTATTGGCTCAATAGTAATAACTGCAAGAGGAAACTTGGAGTTCTAGTGAACAATCACTTAAATATGAGCCAGCAGTACAACACTAAAAAAGCAAATGCAATCCTAGACTGCATTAACAGAGGGATGGAATCAAGATCATGCAAATTGTTAGTACCACTTTATAATGCCTTGATAAGACCACACTTGAAATATGGCATCCAATTTTGGTCACCACGTTGAACTCTAGAAAAGGTGCAGAAGAGACCAACAAAGATAATTAGGGGGCTGGAAGCTAAATCATGTGAAGAACAGTTGCAGGAATTGGGTATGTCTAGTCTAGTGAAAAGAAGGACTAGGAGTGATATGATAACAGTGTTCCAATATTTGAGGGGATGCCACAAAGAAGAGGGGTTCAACCTGTTCTCCAAAGCACCTGAAGGCAGGACAAGAAGCAATGGATGGAAACTAATGAAGAAGAGAACCAACCTAAATTTAGGAGATATTTCCTAACAGTGAGAGCAATCAATCAATGGAATAGCTTGCCTTCAGATGTTGTGAGTGCTCCATCATTGGAGGCTTTCAAAAAGAGACTATACCAGTGGTGGCGAACCTATGGCATGTGTGCCAGAGGCGGCACTCAGAGCCCTCTCTGTGGGCACCCACACCATGCCCTGGAGATGGCAACCGTCCTCTTTAACCAGCCGCCTGTTAACTCGCCAAGGTCCCACATGGCCGGATGCATCCCAGCACCCATGCGCTTGCTGGCCTCTGTGTGCGGGGGCCGATGGTGCCAGGCCCCTGCCTCACCCTGCAAAAATGGCACCCCCGCCCTGCCTCACCTTGCCTTGCCTCACCTCACCCCACAGGACCAGCCTCCTGCCCACCGCCCCACCCACCAGAGACCCCCTGGATCTCCCCCACCCTACCCGGCCCCCACAGGTGTCCCTCCCCAGGAGCAACATTGAGTTGGCCATGCCCACTCATCTGCCATGACCTGTAGCCATGCCCACCCAGCAGGCCATGCCCACCCAGCGGCCACGCCCACCCGGCACCCGGCGATACATAAGTGGGTTTTGGGTTGACGTTTGGGCACTCGGTCTCTAAAAGGTTCGCCATCACTGGACTAGACAAACATTTGTCTGAAATAGTATAGGGTCTCCTGCTCAAGTAGACTAAAAGATCTCTGAGATCCCTTCTAACTCTATTATTCTATGTTCTACGTTCTAAAAGTGTGGACTAAGTAACCCAGAGAAAGATTTAGACTTCATTATAATTTTGGATTATTTGAAAAATCCCTCTTTCTGGCTTCCACAATGTTTTCTGTAAAAGAAACCTGGAAAAGGAGATGAGGAAATACACCACCTGACCAATAAAACTGTATTTGGACCACACCAAAATGGGACAGAAATTGCAGGGAGAGAAAGATGTTATCCAGGACAATCTTCTCCAGGGCAAAATGTCCTTGGGGGCAGCTCTGAAAAATCCTTGTCCACACATACAACTTAAATCAGTGGTTCTCAACCTGTGGGTCGGGACCCCATTTGGGGTCGATCGACCATTTCATGGGGGTCGCCAAGCAAGGCTGTCCGCCATTTTTTTTGTCCACCATTTTTTTTGTCCGCCATTTTTCCCCTTTTCTGGCGGGTGCCTTACCTCCCTTGGGCTGGGCCAGCTGGTGGTCGGCCTGCTCCGTCTCTGCCGCTTGCCAGCTACGCCTCGGCCGGCGCAGGGGGCAGAACCACGCATGCGCGGCGCTCCCAGGCAGGGAAAGTCCTTGACTTACGACCGGTTGGGTAGTCCTCGACTTACGACCGGTTTAGTCCTCGACTTATGACCGGTTGGGGTCACGGCATTAAAAAGGTTGAGAACCACTGACTTAAATGAAGTGGGTTTGGGGTCAGGGTTGTTATAACACAGGAATGCTTCACTGCATGCGAGAAGTCTATTATGCAGAACAAAAGGATGAAATTGAAAAAAGAACTACTTACCATTAATTTTTCAAGTTCGTATTCCTCCAAAGCATTCTAAAAAGGAAACAAGCACATCAAATTGTATTCTGAAATGAAGACACCTCGGACCTTTCTATCTGTATCATCATTACCATCTTAGATTTTATTAAATGAATTGCTACTTTCCTCCGCTAAGGAAACACACATTTTTATCAGAACAGTGAGTACTTAGTCTAAAAAAGGTTTTTCTTTTCTTTTATTTCTTTTTTCAGTGTTCTTTCACATTCACAGAAATAATATATGAATTGAGAAACCTGAGGAATAATGGTTGTACCCTATTCATCAGCATATAAGATGAGTGCTTAAAAAAGAAGAGTTTTACCAGGCATGGCACTTGGAGGATAACACACTTTTTTTTTTGTAAAAAAGTTGCATTGGTTTTTTCCATTTTTACAAAAGCTTAGGACACAACGTGGTGGTCAGGGTGACAAATCATTCGAAGACAAAATCATATAAGTATAGCTCAAATTAATTATCAAAATTTTCCTCTCTATTTCCTAAATATAATATTGCTTATTAAAATTAATAGAGTTTTAGGTAAAATTCAATCAAGCAAAAATCATCAATCACAGTGTGATTATAATAATCTATATCCTGTTTTTAAGCTTTACTAATTACAGTTCTCATACTCCAATTACGTTTTAATGAACATATAGTTGGGATTTCTGGTATCCTTAATGATAGATCATTCATTGAGACTATTTTTTTTCCTATCACAAATAGTTCTTCCTCTCTCTCTATTACAACATGGTTATCATATTTAAAATAATAATATAAATCCAACAAATACAATTCTATTTTTAAGAATATATTCTGTCATTTCATTAATCTACATGTGTAAAAAATCTTTTTAACCCCTTTAATAAAGTTTATACCTTCAAATACTTATCAGCTATAATATCAGAAAATTCCCATCCTTCATTCATTATTAAATCAGACAAAATCTCTCTCTATTACAGCATAATTATCATGTTTAAAATAATAATGTAAGTCCAACAAATACATTTCTGTTTTTAAAAACATGTTCTATCATTTCATCAATCTACTTCCATAAAATCTTTTTAACCCCTAATAAAGTTTACTCCTAATAAAGTTTACTCCTTCAGCTATGATAACAGTAAATTCACATCCTTCATTCGTTATTAAATCAGACAAAATCTCTAAAGCCTTTTTAACCCATCTAGTAACATTTTATGTCACGTTTAAACCTAACTCTAGCTTTCTTTCTATGCCAAGTTGGTTCCCATATTAAAGCTTTTCGGTTATCGAACCTCAAAATTTGGTTACAAAAATTTCTGACCAATTCAAACTGAACAAAGTTTTCTTCCCTTTCTGCCAATATCATCTGAATCTTATATTCACTTTTATTCCATGTTATAGTTAGAAGTAAGTTAGGAGGATAGCACACTTTTGAAATCATTGCTCTACGTGTCCACATTGCATACATGAATCTAGATTCAGTTTAGTTATACAATTATTCAGGCTTCTACCTTCTCTGCCTCTTCCTCCTCCAAATGTGAAATATAATCATTATTAAATATGCAGATTTGCATTTCCACCTATCTGAGATATACACAACAGAGACGTGTGATTTTGGGAATAAAATCTAATTGTTAGAAAAGATCTAGTTTAAAATTTTAAGGAAAAGCCTTATTATTAAAAATCAATATAGGATATTTAATCCTGGACAGACCAGAGACAATGATTGTTGTGACTTATGGTAGAGAAGAAGCTGCTGTGAATTTTCTGCAAGTGAAATACAATAAATAGATTGTTAACAGAGGGCTTAGAAGTTTAATTTAGCTGTTGGTTTTTACCTGTTAATTATGTTTTTATATACTGGGTAGATTTCAGTCTACCTGCATTGGGTAAACACTGTTGTAGAAATTTATAAATTGCATGCCTGCTTCGCAAGAGAGGGGAAGAGTTATTATCTTTGAAATATATTTATCAGTATTCAACTAGGGGTACAATTTATATGTATATGTCTATTTTATTTATGCCATTTTTGGTGTAGTATTATTTAGCTTTGTTTTGCTTTTGTATTTTTTTCTTTTTTGGGGAGTTTGTATTTTAATATTTTGAATAAAATAATAATAAAAAAGTTTTTAAAAATCTGCCCACATCACCTAGCCGGTGGGGGGGGGGAATAGCCAGCATTTTAGAACAACAGTCCCCAACCTTTTTGAAACCAGGGACCAGTTTCATGGAAAACAATTTTTCCACAGACTGGACGGGGGTGGGGGGGCAAACGGAATGGTTTTGCATGCTACCTAGATCCCATGCATGCACAAATGAAGCTTCATTTACTTGCATGGCTCAGTTCCTAACAGGACCTCGCAGACTGGGGGCTAGGACCCCTGCTTGAGGAGATAGGCTCAAGATATACAGTAGAAGGATCTTGACAGACTTGGAACCTGAATCCTATCCAACAAAATGCAATACAGTGGTGAGAAAAATAAGGCAAGAAAAACTTAGGCAAGAAAAACCAAATGCACAGGTATAGAATAGATGGTGTGCTGATCAGAGTATATAGCCATCTGGTCAGAGCATATAGCTAGTTTAAGGGTTAAGAATTGTGTGTAGAGCAAGTAGCATTTTAAGAGTTAAAATGCTCTCCCCTTAAGGAATGGCCTTCTGGGAAATGTAGTTTTAGATGTTACCTGGTTATATCTGTGTTAGGATTGGCCACTAGAGGGTCTTGTGTTTTTATTACGGGATATCCTGCTTACGGGCCAGCCTGCAATCTCTCCATGAATCCTAGCCACGAGGGTTAGGAGCTCCGTGGAATGGAGAAATCTATTATCCTTTTACCTATGTGATGGGTCCCAATTACAATCTGCATTCCAGAGGAATTTCGGCAATAACTGTGAGTTAATGCCTTGAGGATGCCTGGAATAAAGTAATTTTGTATGATTCATCCATGGAGTTAATTCTGCAATCTCTTTGCTTGAGCCAGGAAAGATGGTAACTGGTTCAACAGCAGTAACTGAGAGAGGGATCTAGGAATCCTAGTGAACAACCATTTATGAGTCAACAGTATATTGCAGCTGCCAAGAAAGCCAATGCAGTTCTAAGCTGCTTCAACAGAGGGATAACCTCAAGATCAACAGAGGGATAGCATCAAGATCAAGTGAAGTGTTAGTGCCATTTTATATTGAACTGGTAAGACCACCCTTGGAATTTTGTGTCCAGTTTTGATACAAAAAAGATATTGAGATTCTAGAAAGAGTCTAGAGAAAAACAACAGATTATGATTAGTGGGCCGGAGGCTTAAGCACATGATGAATGGTTACCGGAACTGGGTATGTCTAGTCTAACAAAGAGAAGGACTAGGAGTGACATGATAGCACTCTTCCAATATCTGAGAGGCTGTCACAGAGAAGAACAGGTTAACCTATTCTCCAAAGCATCAGAGGGCAGGATAAAAAGTAACAGATGGAAGCCTATCAATGAGAGATCAAACCTAGAATTATGGAGAAATTTTGTGACAGTGAGAAAAAATTTATCAACGGAACAGCTTGCTTCCAGACCTTGTGGTACTCCATCACTGGAGGTTTTAGAGAAGAGATTGGACAGCCATTTGCCCAGTATGGTGTAGGGTCTCTTGCTTGAGCAGAAGGTTGGACTAGAAGACTTCTAAGGTCACTTCCAACTGTGTTATTCTGAAAATCCCGCAACAGCATCCCAATTCTTTTTCCAATTCCTACAAGAATGTCAGCTTAAATTCAGAACATTTTCTGGTCCAAAAAACTGTTCAAAACTAATTTTGGCCATCCTGAGTCCTAAAACATTCAAAGACTCCACACATACCCAGCCACTCTCCAAATGTTGGTGGTGGGTGGAAGTGGTTTTTTTTTTAAGACTGTGTATTATAGCTTTCATCATAAAACAAGATAACTATCCCCCTAAATATATCCTTGGTATAGCTCAATACTTTGTATAGATTGGCTAAATTTTGGTGGGGTTGAATTCAAAATGGGCTGCGTGATCGTATACAAGGAAGATATTTCACATGAAAAAGGAAAAAAATGATCAAAGAGATACTTACTATTATTTGCTCTCGACCTTCCTCACCAATTTCACTCTGCAATGGAAAAAAAGGTTATCAACTCTATTCTCACATGACAACATATCTTCTCCAACCATGTTATGTTTGCCATCTCACATATAGTAAAAATGATTTCCTTCCTTCTTCAGATAGGAATGTATCTGTCCTTTAATACAGGAATCCCCAATCCCTGGCCATAGCTGTAGTAATCAATGCTCAGTTATTGCAGGGTGCAAATATGGCTGACTGCTTCGCAGCGTTTATTCATTTTCATTTTCATTTTTTCATTTTATTAAATTTATACCCCGCCCTTCTCCCGTAGGACTCAGGGCGGCTTACAGCCAGTTAAAAACAATTTAATACAATACAATAGAAGTTTTAAAAATCATTAAAAATAAATATATAATCGGCCGCTACTACTAAAATTTGGCAGGGCTGCTGATGGCAGGGCTGCTGATGGCAGGGCTGCTGATTGCCCGGCTGCGTGATGGCAGGGCGCGGCCTGGGTCGGGTCTAGGTGTGGGAGGGCGGATGCTGGCGTAGGATGGTGGCTTGGGAGGTGGGTGGGGCCGGGGCGTATCCACAAGGGTGGGGCCGGAACACATGCTATGTAAGGCATTGGGAGCGAACGCCGGCACGCCCGTCCGGGTCATCAGCCGCCTGGGGACCAGGTCCAAGTGGTCGCCGGTCCACCACTGTCGACAGCGGACAGAGGGACGCACAGGCCACGGGCCCCTGGCCAACAGGTTTCATGTGGGGGCCACCACCCATCGCAGCAACTTTTGACGGTGACCCAGACAGATTAGCGATGTTCTTGGGTCAGGTCCTA
>NW_015394776.1:15192-18633 GCF_001527695.2 Protobothrops mucrosquamatus
TACCCCACCGCCCCTACCCCGGGTCCTTGGCTGATGGAATACCTGGAAACCCGGCGGGCACATGTCTACGAGGGGGACTCCCCCCTCCGTGCCCAGCCAGGTCTCGGTGATACCTGCCAGGTCCGCGCCCCCCTCTTGAATAAGATCTTGAATGAGGGGGGCTTTGTTCACCACTGACCTGGCATTGCATAACATCAGCTGGTGATCCCGGGCCTGAGGAACTAAGCTCCCTGGGGACCGAGTAGAGCCCTGAGGACCGGAGCACCTACAAGCTTGTAGACAGCGTGTGTGTGCTCCCCAAACCCGATATGGTCCTCTGCTCCCGCCATATCTGCCCTTCCCACTGACCGTGCTGATCGTGCCACCCTCTCTTAATCCCCCAGCCACCTCCCCCATCACTCCGACGCCACGTCCCTCGGACAGGCCCGGCCCTGACCCCAGGGGGGCATCCCCCATGCCCCCCCCAACCCTCCCTGTACCCCCTATTATTGCCTTAGGTTTCCAAGTAGCAAAAGTTTAATATGGCATCAGCATAGTAACAGCATTTCTATTGGTGAAACCCCTTGCCAACCATTAAGAATATAGAAGCCAGAGGCCCAAAACAGGGAACAGTTGGCTGTAACATCCTGTTGGTGTAAGTTAGCTGATATCAGGCAGGTGAAGTCATTGTACCAGCCTGGGGTACTTTCCCACATTGCCATAGTGATGTGAAGGGAAGAGATAATGTAGAGAGAAGAAGTACGCAGGCGTTGGAAGGGCAGTTTTCTGCACATGGCCTCTACTTAGCCCCCACCTCTACACATAGCCTATTCAGAATTGGGCCATGTGAGTGGCTGGCCGGAGTGCACGCATGAGCGCAGGTCAACTTCCATGAGTGATGGGTCGGCGGGCCCTTATGTGCATGCGTGCCAACTACTGTTCATGCAACCCAGTTCCCCTCCCCACCAGCTGGGCCACCAAGCCACAAACGTTGGGGACCCCCAATTTAATAGACATGTCTCTTGGGGCTATAGCTCTTCTGGGTATATCCACTATGTGTCTTCATTTCATGTGAACCTAGATTCATGCTAGTTATCTAACCACATCAATAAAAACCCAAACAGCTACACTGGCACAGCAACCTCAAAGTTGGACAGTAGTAATCTGAATTAGATTTTTACACATTGTTTTGTGGTTTATTGAGTTGGGTGATGCAGGTTATTTTGTCACTTTGTCATTTAATATATTATGCAAACCACAGAAAGAGGATTGAATTAGTAGCCAGGATATGTACATTCCATGAGCTCCATAACACTAAGGAGCTAACAAAACAACCTTGAGAAAGATTTTGACTTTATAAAAGAGTACAAGATAAACAATGAGTTACTTACCATAATTTTTCCCATCATTTCACTGCCATCTTCCTAAAAGGGAAGTATAAGGGTATCAGTCTGATGTTCACATAATAACATATATGACTTCTCCAGCTGTTTCGTTCCTACATAGGACACATATGAATGACTGTATTCTCCAAATAGGAAAGACATATTTTTTATTAAAAGTTGGAGTGACAGGGCCAAAAACCCCAAACATGAATTAATAAATATTCTGAGACTTTGTTTTACCTTTCCTTTCTCTTTTCAATATTCTTCCATATTCACACAACCGCAATATGCATAGAGATACATACAGATTCAAGAGTTTTCGGGGTGGGGTGGGGGGGTTCCACTTCTTTTTTTATTAATGTATTTATTTACTCATGCAATTTCTCTGCTATTTTTCTTTTTCTTTTTTTTCCCTTTTCAATTTTTCACCTTGTATTGTAGATATTAATAATAGTTTAAAATACATTATAAGATATAGGAGAGAATAATATTTTAATCCTGACCCTAATGGTCTCCGTTCCTTCTCTTTTCTTTCTTTCTTTCTTTCTTTCTTTCTTTCTTTCTTTCTTTCTTTCTTTCTTTCTTTCTTTCTTTCTTTCTTTCTTTCTCTTTTTCTTTCTTTCTTTCTCTCTCTCTCTCTCTCTCTTTCTTTCTTTCTTTCTTTCTCTCTTTTTCTTTCTTTCATAATAATAATAATAATAATAATAATAATAATAATAATAATAATAATAATAATAATAATAATAATAATAATAATAATAATAAAAAAAAAAGTTGGAAGGGACCTTGGAGGTCATTAAGTCCAACCCCCTTCTCAGGCAGGTAACCCTATACCATTTCAGACAAATGGCTGTCCAGTTTCTTCTTAAAATCTTCCAGTGTTGGAGCATTCACCGCTTCTGGAGGCTGGTTGTTCCATTGATTAATTGTTCTAACTGTCAGGAAGTTTCTCCTTAGTTCTAGGTTGCTTCTCTCCTTGATTAGTTTCCATCCATTGCTTCTCTCTCTCTCTCTCTCTCTCTCTCTCTCTCTCTCTCTCTCTCTCTCTCTCTCTCTCTCTCTCTCTCCCTCCCTCCCTCCCTCCCTCCCTCCCTCCCTCTTTCTTTCTTTCTTTCTTTCTTTCTTTCTTTCTTTCTTCCTTTCTGTCTTTCTTTCTTTCTTTCTCTGTCTCTTTCATTCTCAGATTGCCATTGTTTGGGGTGGCATAGATGGAGAGGACAGAGAGAGAATCATTTCACTTGTAGTCAGGGGAGAGGGTGACACTCCACAGAGTCAAGGTAGACCTTTTTTCAAATTGTGGAGAGGCCAAGCTCAAAACGTTTGCCATCATTACATTATTTGCCCCCAGGAAAGCTCTCTTTCCTCATCCAAAAAATTAAGAGAAAATAAAGTGGGGGGGGGAGAGTCCCAATGATGAGAGAGAAACTTCTAGTGCTGTCCATTGTTTTACTTCGTTTTTATTTTAGCTCCTAAGTCAAATATTCCTTGGGTTATCCTAAACATTAAGAAAACTTTAGAAATATGGTGATCGTTTTTTTTACTAAAAAGGAAAATGGAACAGGTTTCTGCATGGAAGAAAAGTACATGATTTATGTGCTTGCACTCTCTCAGAGTGATACCTTGGACAACTTCAAGGTTCCTTCTTTCATTCTTAAAATATGCCCGGAAGGGTAAACCCATCTGATCTTTAGATAGTGGAGGCAAAGAAATGAAAAGCACACATGCACAAGTGTAATGCCTCCATTCAAACATGATCTGACCCGGATTTCCGGTTTGCCATCAGTGCCTTTGGACACATGGAGGTGAACTCCGTCTTCAGCGTCCAATTTCATCCCACTGGGGGACCCTGGAAAGGGTCAAAAGTCACCCTGTAAGAGCGACAAGTGAGGAGGGGACCTCCGCTTGATGGCAGGAGGGTGGCAGCCTTTCTGCTCAATCCGGGGCAGCTCTCCAAACCAGCGGGGGGAAGGCCGGCCATAGCAATATGGCTCGTCATTAAGCTGCTGACAGCCAAGTCAAAATTACCACCAAGCATCTTTAAAGCAATGCAGATGAAACTGGGTGAAATCTAATCTTC
>NW_015394776.1:22074-23516 GCF_001527695.2 Protobothrops mucrosquamatus
AATAATAATAATAATAATAATAATAATAATAATAATAATAATAATAATAATAATAGTAATAAAGTTGGAAGGGACCTTGGAGGTCATCGAGTCCAACCCCCTGCTCAGGCAGGAAACCCTACACCATTTTGGACAAATGGCTGTCCAGTCTCTTCTTAAAAACTTCCAGTGTTGGAGCATTCACCGCTTCTGGAGGCAGGTGGTTCCACTGGTTAATTGTTCTAACTGTCAGGAAGTTTCTCCTTAGTTCTAGGTTGCTTCTCTCCTTGATTAGTTTCCATCCTTTGCTTCTTGTCCTGCCTTCAAGCACCTTTGAAAATAGCTTGACTCCCTCTTCTTTGTGGTAGCCCCTGAGATATTGGAACACTGCTATCATGTCCCCCCTCGTCCTTCTCTTCATTAAAGTAGACATACCCAATTCCAGCAACCGTTCCTCATATATTTCTTCAAAGATCTGTAGAGAAAATGACAAGACTAAGAATAGTTATACTGACCACCAGCAGGCACTTCAGATTCATTGTATTTGGGATTCTTCAGACATATTGTAGACAGACATTATTCAATGGAGTGTAAACCTTTATCAGGAATCAAAACCCATGGACAATTGCATTTTAGATGACCATATACAGTATATTACTTTAAGGAGTTATCCAGGTTCGGGTATTCACTGTAATAGAGAGCGTAAACAACTTCAAATAACTTCTGGCTCCCCACATTTGAAGATAGGATGAAGCCAGTTACAAAGTCCTCCTAGTACAGAGGTGGCAAACCTATGGCACGGGTGCCAGAGGCGGCACTCAGAGCCCTCTCTGTGGGCACGTGCGCTGTCACCCCAGTCCTAGGCCTTCAGCTGGGTTTTATAAAACCTTTTCGCTTTAGGCCTCCACCGCCGTGTGCAAAAAAAAAAAAAAGGTTCAATCAATCAATTTCAACTTCTCACAGGGAAAAAAAAGATCTTGCAAAGTTGGAATTAACTGAACTTTTTAGTCCCACCCAGTCTGCTGTTACCACTGCAGCCACACCCACCCAATGGGCCACACCCACCCAGCACCCCACGACGCATAAGTGGATTTTGGGTTGCAGTTTGGGCACTCGGTCTCTAAAAGGTTCGCCATCACTGTCCTAGTACGTAAGGTATGTGAAAATACCATACAGGATACACATTGTCTAAAAACACAGAAATCCCCCCTCCCTCCAAGAGTGAGGATGGAAGTCATACAAAAGACATACATTGGGGTTGGGAGCATGACAAAAATAAATTCTTAGGAAGGGTATGCAGTGTTATGATATGCTTTGCATTGTATTTGTACTAAATTCTCAATGTAAATAAAAGGAACTTGAAACAGGAACTAAAAATTAAACTTTTTGGCCAGGGATTCCCCAAAGTTGTCCATGTTTCTTTGGAAATATATAGAGAATAATGTTTTACATGTTAATTCAAA
>NW_015394777.1:0-2062 GCF_001527695.2 Protobothrops mucrosquamatus
GCTGCCACTCCAAAGGCAACGTCAGCTTCTGCCTATGACATCCACATGCCCTTCTGAGATGTGGAAATAGGGTGGTTTCCACACATACCAGTTTTTGTTGAGGAGGAGGAAGAGGAGGCAGAAGAAGAGGCAGAAAGAAAGAAAGAAAGAAAGAAAGAAAGAAAGAAAGAAAGAAAGAAAGAAAGAAAGAAAGAAAGAAGAAAGAAAGAGAAAGAGAAAGACATTTTCAATGTACCCTCACTTTGGTGAAGAGAGAACAGCAACCTCTTTGCTGGAGAGTTTTGGGACATGCTTTGGTGTTAAATCTCTGCCGTGCTAGTCTTCTGTAAATGGATAGAAGGAAAAGCCTTGAGGAAGAGGAGGAAAAAACACCCTCCCCCCCAAAAAAAATGTTCAGGTAAAAGAAATCTGAGTCTGAAACTGTAACCTGAGAAAGCATCTGAGATAAGGCCTTCCCCCTTCTCATAAAACTAAAGGGAAGGAGGAAGCCCATTCTGACTTCCAAGGTTCTGTAAGAGCAGCTCTGTAATAAAAGTACTATTACCTGCATGAGGTTGGTTCCCTAGTCGGGCAGCTCTGTAATAAAAGTACTATTACCTGCATGAGGTTGGTTCCCTAGTCGGGCCTGCCTTGACATCTTTCTGTGCCCTAAACCTATGTTGAGGTGCCAGCTTCTAGCATTTCATAGCCAATGGCTCTGTTGGGTGAAATTTTGGAAAGCATCAGATTGAAGAAGGCTATTCAGTGGCGTGTTTCTTCCCCCCCCCCCCAACACCTCTGATGACTTTTCCTACCAAAATCTTAAAGGCAAAAGAGAAGACAGCTTTGCGCCCCTAAGCTCCTTTTCTGTGGTTCCCACTTCTGTCCTAGTTGAGAGGAATTGATGGGTGTTTGAAAGGGAAACTGTTACACAATCTCTGAAGTCAGCTTAGAATAGTGTAATAAAATAAACAGACCACCCCCCAACTACCTCCAACATCATAGGAAAAAAATCATACAACCCAGAGGCTACTCACTTTGCATCATTCTATCTACTGCAATATTTGATATCCAAAATATTGCCCACCAGTGGCCCAAATAAATCCTCTCCCCTCCCCTCCCCTCTGGTCTCCTCTCCAGAAAAATTGTGCTGTTCATGATACAAAGTTTCCCATGTCACCCTGCTCCATCGTAGGAAAAAACTATTTGTGGTACTTCTGTCTCAGTGAGAGTCAGTTTATTGTAGTAGTTTAAGAGATTATGTGACTGGAGCTTCCGGTGGCGAGGCGCCGCCGAAGGAGGCTTTTTCCTCAGCCTCCAGCCCGGGACTGCGTCAAAGCCATCAAAACAGCGCGGATCAGCTGTTTTGCGGCTCGGAACTTTCTCCCCGGGCGAAGGGGAGAAAGTGAGTTTGGTCTGGATAGGGGTTGAGTTCCCTAGTCCCCCCAGGATCGCTCCTGGGGGGATGTAGGTGAGAACTCCCCCGGAGTCCGGACCTCTTCTTCACAGCTCGGTGTGTCTTCGTTCCTGGAGCGAAGCCAGACGTCGCCGCCACTGCTGTTACATTGTATCGCTTGTGAGTAACTTTTGAAACAGACGGAATCTGACAGGGGATTTTTATCTCAGTTAAAAGGTGACTTTAACTCGAAGATTTTACTGGGATTTTTACCTGCTATAAGTGAAAGTGACAAGAAAATGGCCGCGGAAGCATTCTTTTTTTTTTTAACAAAAGAAAAACTTTCACTTTCTTTCCGGTTGTGGATGTATTTTAAAGGATTTTAATTTTTTTATTTAAAGTCAAGTTTTTTAAGTTTATACTTGCTGTGATTTTTAAAAAAAAATAATTTGGCAGAATGGCTTCAAAACGTACTGTTCCTGCGTTGCCTAAAACAGCTATTTCTTCTCCTGTGGTGCAAACTCAACAACAAAAACCTAGATCTCCCCCACCAACACCTCCTCCCTCCATTACACTTAAAGATTTACAAGAGGCTTTAGCCAAGTCCTCATTGCAGACTCTGAAACAAACAGAAGAACTTTTGGATAAGAAAAATCAGGAACTTTGTGAAAATTTATCACATATTTT
>NW_015394777.1:5104-8380 GCF_001527695.2 Protobothrops mucrosquamatus
AGACTAATATTTTACTTTAATTAGGAGATATATTGTGTAGTGGAAGAAGAAATAAATGAGATTTGTGATAAAATTAAGGATTTAAGAGATTGAGATCTAGAATATATCTGGAAGGGATACCTGAATTGATAATCTGTTTCTTTAAAGTCAAATTTGATTATGCTAATTGTAAATTCACAAAGCTCTAAAACAGGTTTAGGATTGTTAGAAATTTAAATTAGAAATGGATTATTTTAAATGCATTAGGTTAATTGAGGGAAATAGAGAGGGAATATTTAATGTATTGATTTGAGCTATTCATATATGGTTTTGTTTCTGGATGTTTGATTACCCCAGCACCACGGTGTGTCTTAAGCACTTTGTTCTAAGAATCAAAAAAACAATAAAATTTGTTTTAAAAAAAAAGATAGGGCAAGTGATTAGGCTGAAATTCCTCAGGAGGGAAGGAGGGAGGGAGAGAGAGATTGAGATTCTTTATCAGATGGTTGATGTCAGTATTAAATATTTGTTTCTTTCTGCCACCTAGTGGTTTGATCAATATTATGTGAAATCCCACCATCACCAACACCAAACTCTTTTAAAGCAAGGATTACATAGAATCAAATCAGAGGTAAAAGCCACTTTCTGTCTTTCCTTAGTGATTTGCAAGAAGGTTTTAGTTCTTTATGGAGGTGAATGACAACTATTCATTTATGGGAGAAATTTAAATGAGCTCATAAATGATGTGAGCACTAAAGTCAACTCTTGTCCTTGCTTATACAGGTAGTCCTCGAATTGCAACTGCAGCTGAGCCCAACATTTTGTTGCTAAGCAAGAATTGCTCACTTAAGTTGTTAAGTAAGTTTTGCTCCATTTTATGACCTTTCTTGTCACTGTTGTTAAGTGAATCATGGCAGTTGTTCAGGCAGTAATACGGTTGTTAAGTGAATCTTGCTTCTCCATTGACTTTGCTTGTCAGAAGGTTGAAGGTGATCACATGACCCCAGAACACTGCAACTATCATAGCTACATGCCAGTTGGCTCAGGAACTCTGGGAGTTGAAGTCCACGAGTCATAAAAGAGCCAAGGTTGCCTACCCCTGACCTAAACTTTGATCATCTGACCGTGGGAAGGCTGCAATAGTCGCAAGTGTGAAAAATGGTCATAAATCTCTTTTTTCAGTGTCATTGTAACTTTGAGCAGTCATTAAATGAATGGTTGTAAGTAGAGAACTCCCTGTACAGTGGTAGCTATTTTTTCCTTCTTTGCCATTCGCAGGTGTGGCAGAATATTGGAAACACCAATTAAAAGTAGGCACAGTGAATGCCAACAGGTATGTAACTGAAATGGGTCTTGAAGAATTATTCCCCCCCCTAATCTAATTTCTCATTTCCCCTAATCCAGGGGTCCCCAACCCCCGGTCCGTGGACCAGTACCGGGCTGCAGCATCCCAGCAACCAGTCCACACAAACAAGCAAAGCCCCATCTATGAGATGCAGGCAGCACTCAAAACCATGCACCCTTCTGTCTATGGAAAACCCTCTCTCCACAGAACTGGTCCCTGGTGCCCAAAAGGTTGGGGACCTCTGCCCTAATCCACAAAACACTCGGCAAGTCTACACCAGTCTCCTTACTTCTTTATATTTTTCTCCTTTTTTATTCCCTCCTTACTCTGAGTCTTGGCAATGGATGGGAAATTGACTAGTTTCCTGCTAAGTTGAGGCTAATGTGCAATTTTTTCCAACTACTTTGGTTTCATAGCACAAATGCGTCCTTCTTGATTTATGACTATGACTCTATTCAAGACAGGTAGCAAGATAACAATGTAATACAAAATATCAGACACATTCAGAAACTAATGGAGGTAGTCCTTGACTTATGACTGTAATAGAGCCTGCCTTTTACAGTTGTAAGTGGTGAAGTTCATCAAGTGAACCCAAATGACCGACCAAATTTTATGACTTTTTTTGTGGTGGTTGTTAAGCAAATGCCATGATTATTAAGCAAACTCTGCAGTCCTTACGAGAACGCAGCAGTCATTAAGTGAACGCCACAGTCATAAAACTGCCGCGGTCATACATGGCAGGACCATGCAAACAGCCATAAATGTGGGTTGATTGCCAAGCACCCAAAATGTGGTCATGTGACTGGGGTGTGTGGCTATTGGAACTTCGGAACTAGGTAGTAAGTACCTTTGGGGGATACATTGTAACTTTGAATAGTTACTAAATGACTGGTTCTCGAGCTGTGCCCACATTAACATCGCTAAACATAACACACTGAAAATTTCTGGGTGGCTCCCTATCCAAGTAGGCTTCTGGGGATGACATCAACTTTTATTTTTCTTGACTTCCTGAAACTTTATATTCCTTATATGAGAAGAGGAAGAGGAGGAAGAAACGCATTTTGTAAAGTTAAGAAACTAAGGAGAAAAAAAATGTACTATTTTTTTCATTTCTTTAGAAGTAAGTAAAATAGATAAATGGACAGGAGACACTTTCCAAGGGGGGATTTTATTTGCTGCCAGAAAATGTTTCTGGCTTTCATTAAATAGCACCCATGAATGTACCAGGATGCAGTTCTAGACCTAAAATGATCCAGCTACTGTGGTCTCAGTGTGGTCCCTCCTCAGGCCCTCAACTCTAATAATACATAAAATTTTAATACTACACTACACTACACTAATATAATATCATATAATATAATATAATATGTCAGATAAGCATCTTAGAGCTATTTAAATGGACTGAACTACAATTCTCACAATTCACTGTCTTTCCCCATGCTGGCTAGTGCTGTTGGGTGCTCAAGTCAAGCTGGTAGGCTACATATATAGTTTGCACCAAGAAGGGAGCTACCAAAAGGTCAGCAAACAAATCTATCTTCTGCATTTTGATTCCACACTAAGCAAGAAAAGGAAGATAAATCAGCCTGACATCCCCAACTGTTTCTCTTCCTGTCAAACATACAAATAAACATGTTTGAAAGTTAAGCTGTGAAGTCACTCCCTATGACAGTGGTTCTCAACCTTTCTAATGCCGTGACCCCATAATACAGTTCCCCATGTTGTGGTGACCCCCAACCATTTATACATCGCTGGGTGCCAGGGGCGTGGCCAAGTGGGTGTGGCCACCAAGTGGGCGTGGCCACCATGTTGTGGTGACCCCCAACCATAAAATTATTTTCATTGCTATTTCATAACTGTAATTTTGCTACGTTATGAATCGCAATGTAAATATCTGATATGCAGGATGTATTTTCATTTTTACAAATTGAACATAATTAAAGCATAGTGAT
>NW_015394777.1:10133-15293 GCF_001527695.2 Protobothrops mucrosquamatus
GGGCGGGCGGGCAACCAGGAGGCGTGAGGACCGGCTCAGCTCAGCTCCCTCTCTCTATTTCTCTCTCCCTCTCAAAGATCCTTAAAATCCTCCCTCGCCGTCGGAGGCCGCCTTGGCCCTCTGGCGCCCGGCGCAGCCCTGGGGCTGGCGGGCAGGAGCAGCTCCTTCCCGGCTCGCCGGGCTCCGGGTCTCAGAAGCGGCCAGGTGGCGGGGAAGAGGGTGAGGCGGCGGCGATGCCCGCATGTGCGTCGGAGGTCAGCCAGCCGGCCCGGGAGGGGAGAAGTGGTGCCTTCCGAGCGGGAGCTGGCGCTCCGGCCGCGCCCCTCTCGTGTGCGACGAATCGGGGAAGGGTTTGGCGGTGAAGGGCTGCGCGGCGTGGAAAGGGGCTCCCGCGACCCCACCGCTGCGGTGGCGCTTAGGAGGCTGGAGGGGCGGGCAGGTCCCGGAGGGGCGGCTGGGAGAGGGCAAGAGGTGCCGGGATGAGGATGGAGGGCTCCAGGTTGGCGGGCGCGAGAGGACGGCCAGCAGCTCCGAGGCGCGCGGATCTTCCACGCGGCTTCTGAGGCCCCGGAGGTGACGCCGCTTGGCTCTCCGCCAGGATCTCCACCAGAGCCTGCCCCCCCGGGCATTCTGGCCCCGGACCTGCGCCGGTCAGCTGGAACGTCAGGCAAAGCTTTGGCCGGTGCGGAGGGCGGAGGGCAGGCCGCCGCAGTGCCGAACTCCTGCGCTTGTCAGCTGGGAGGTCTGGCGACGGAGCCGGCTGGTGGAGGGCGATGGAGAGGCGGCGACTCGGTGGGCGGGGTCCTGCCTGCCCACCCGCCCCATTTGTAAAAGAAAAAGTCTTCCACCCAAGCATAACGCCAGCAGTTCTGTGACACGGGGGCTTGAGGCATGGAGGCACGGGACGCGGAGCGGCGCCGTGGGAGGCAGCAGGACAGGGGGGAGGGTTTACCTGCATCCTGCCAGCCGACCTCTGGAAGCCTGCCTGAATGAAGACTTTTAGGGGGTGTGAAAAGGGAGACAGACTGAGGGCTGTATTAAGACCATAAATGGCTGCTTAAGGAGAGTGGAAGGGAGGCGAATTCGGGGTGGAGCAGAAAACATGGGGGGGGAAGGCATTAGGAAATAAGCACCAAGGTACCTGGTGTCTTGCAAGGGATTCCCGAGTGTTCCGCAATTGTTTTTCCTCTTTCTGCGCGAGAAAAACTTTTGCGGCGTAAATCTGAAATGAGTCCCTGGGGAGGGCTGGGCCTTGCTCTGCGCCTGCGCTCTTCACACGCCTCCTGCAGGGCACATTTGGTAAAGTTCGTGCATGCAGGCTGCCGCCAAGCAGAGGGAGTAGCACAGCTAAGGAAAAGGGTAAAAAAAAATGGCGGACGGCGTTTGGCGACCCCCGTGAAATGGTCGTTCGACCCCAAATGGGGTCGCGACCCACAGGTTGAGAACCGCTGCCCTATGATGTTGCATGCATTTCAGGAATGATATTAAAGTTCTTTTGATCCTTCATTCTGAGTTGCTTTCAGAAGGGATGGGCAGTTATAAAGGAATGGTATATCTGCAGTTGTCATGGAGAGAAACTGAAGTATCTTATGGGTTGATATCTCTAACTGAATCCCATAACTTCATTTACAGCAGTAGAAGCAATAACAATATTTTCTTGGTTTTCCTTAACTAAGAGAAAAGTATACTTGGTGGAGGTCCCTATTTATAGTCTCTGCAACAATCCTGTAAAATAAGATGGGTTGAGAGATAAGATGGGTTTTCTCCAGGTGATTTTGAGTTAATTCTCGAGTTATGAGCATAACGGAGCCTGCCTATTACAGTCATAAGTTGTGATGGTTGTAAAGTGGTTTGATCACACGACTGACCAAATTTTACGACCTTTTGTACTGTAATGATTATTAAGCAAATGAGGTCAAAAAACAAACAGGGTCACTAAGTAAACCACAAGGACGTTAAGCGAATGCCACACTTGTTAAGTGAACGTGGTTTGCTATGGGTGCATTTCTGCTGAAAACTGGAACTGCCAGTTTTTGGCAAAAACATTGTAAAATGTGGGATACTGCAAATAGCAGTAAAGGTGGCCATGTTGCTGAGCCTCCAAAGAGCAGCCACGTGACCATGTGGGGAAATGACCAGCATAACTTCAGAACTGGTTCATAACTTTCCATGTGCAGATAGGTTGTAACTTTGAACTGTCACTAGGCAATCGGTTGTAAGTCAAGAACTACCGGTGCTTGTACAGTATTGTTATACAGTGGTACCTTGGTACTCCACTGCTTTGAAACTAATTGAATTTTGAGGTGAACATTTTGTCCTGGTACTCATTGTTTGTTTGGTACTCAACGCACCAGCTAGAACTTGTCGGAGTTGGCTGCCTTGTGACTCACTACATTATTCCTTGGGGGGAATTTTTTTTGATATTCATCACGTCTCCTGAAACCAATTGACAATGAGTGCCAAGATACCACTGTAATGGGAAATACGTTTAATCTGAGTATCATAGTTTGCATTCTGCCTAACTAACCAGAACAATCTCATTTGCAGCTTGGTATTTATGAGGTGCAAAGTTGCATTTTTAAAGAACAGCTGTTTTGTTGAAATCAAATTTAAATCCCTGTAGTTGAAATGCAAACAGCATTGGCTGAATTTAGACAACAATAATGTAGACAAGGGTTTGGGACACATCCTGTATGGCATCCTTTCTGAATTAGTCTCCATTATGTGAGGCTAAAAGCCAAAGATCTACATAGTGTGAGAAGTCAGCCCCCCTCGAAAAGGAAATATTAAAAGGGCAGAATATTATATTTCCTCAAAGGATCTTAAAGAGGCAGAAAAGCATGCCCAATTTTCTTAATAGCCCCAAGTCTCCCTCCCCCAAGCAGAAACCAGCCCTGTAGAAATGCAGATGTAATAATCCATTCAGGAAGGTTGGAGCCCTCCAGCTAGAAGCTTAGGAAGACAAAGACACCTAAAATCTACATACCCCACCCAAACTCTAGGACAGGACATAATAGGATTAACCCACAGATGCCAAAGGGGCACACTCAGACTCAGGTCAAAGTACATGACACAGGAAATACAAAGCCTCAAACAGGAACAGGAAACAACTCTAAACAAAAGCCCAAGGGGGTATAAAACCCACTCCCTACTACATGTGCTCACTCTTTTCTCCCAGAGCTATCTTTCTGTCTGGCTCTCCTCTTCAATAAACTGCAACCTTCTTTCTAAAGCAGTCGCCATGTTGTTTATTCTCAGCTTGGACTGGACCCTGATGAAGACTTTTCCTTCAACAATTGGAAGAGAGGAAGGCAGGTAGCTTTGCTTGGCACAACAAAAGGAAATACAGGTACAGGTAGTCCTCGACTTACGACCACAATTGAGCCCAAAATTTCTGTTTTTAATTGAGCTTTGCCCCATTTTACAACCTTTCTTGCCACAATTGTTAAGTGAATCATTGCTGTTAATAGGTTACTAACATGATTGTTAAGTGAAATCTGGCTTCCCCTTGATTTTTCTTGTCAAAAGGTTACAAAAGGGGATCACATGATCCTAGGACACAGCAACGGTCCTAAGTATGAACCAGTTGCCAAGCATCTGAATTTTGATCACACGACCATGGGGATGCTGCTGCAACGGTCGTAAGTGTGAAAAACGGTCATAAGTCACTTTTTCAGTGCCATTGTAACTTTGTATGGTCACTTAGTGAACTGTAGTCCTTGACTTGCGAACCCAAAATTTATGTTGTTAATGAGACATTTGTGAAGTGAGCTTTGCCCTATTTTATGACTTTTCTTGCCACAATTGTTAAGGGAATGACTACAGTTGTTAATTTAGTAATATATGGTTGTTAAGTAAATGTGGCTGCCATGTGTCATGTGTCTGATTAACGAAACACTTAAAAGGACTTTCAGGCATATTTTTTCCTAAAAGCATTTATTAAGGTTACAGAGACGTCAGTACAGCATGGTGGAAATGCTTAGGTCTGGCTTCTCTTCCGTTACGCATATACATTCTAAGCATTTCCCACTCCCTTACTTTGGGGTCATGGTTCACATCTTCCAATCAACTTGGAAGATGTGATTTACTTCCGGTTTCTTTCTCCCGGGCTATCCTTATTCTCCTCCCTCTTTCCCAGTTGCTGGTTTAACTATATAAATACCAGACAGTTCTGCATATTGTCAAAGCAAGAATATACAGTATTTGCAGCGTTGACATCCGGCCCCCCTTACAAAAAGGACAGATCCTATAAAGCAAACCAAAGCATATGTTAAGGGTCATCTTTCGGTTTGTTGGGGTGTTTCACATGAAACCTTTTGACCAATCTATTAGCCTTTACTTCACTGGATTTCACCCAGGTGGCTTCGGATAACAGGTATCCCTTCCATTGTACTAGATACTGCAATTTCCCTCTAAAAATTCTAGAGTCAAGAATACGCTTTACTTCATAGTGGGTCTGTCCTGCAACCACGAGGGGCCCAGGTGCCTTCTTTGGAGGAGGTCTTAACGTGGAGCCCCGATATGGCTTCAACAAGCTACAATGGAAAACTGGGTGAATTTTCCCTAAGAGTTTAGGGAGTTTTAGCTCTACTGTGACTGGGTTGATGATCCTTATTATGGGGAAAGGCCCCAAGAACTTTGGTCCCAATTTCTTGCTGGGCAACTTGAGGCGTAGATATTTAGTTGACAAATAAACCTTTTCCCCAACTTGGAATGTTCTTTGGGGAGCCCTCTTTTTATCAGCCTGCTTTTTATAGGTTTCAAAAGTCTTTTTTAAAGAAGCTTTTGTGTTTCTCCAAACTTCTTCCCACCCCTTCACCCACTGGTCAAGTGTCTGGGAAGCGGAGGGCATCTGAGGATATTCAGGTATTGGGTTGAACTCTTTTCCTGTGGCCACTCTGAAAGGCGTGTAACCGGTGCTGCTGTGCACAGAATTATTGTACGCCACCTCCGCAAAAGGAAGAAGATCAGTCCAGTTCGTCTGTTGGTAAGAAACGTAGCACCTAAGATATTGCTCCACCATTTTGTTAGCGGCTTCCGCGGCCCCATTGGTGGCCGGATGAAAAGCAGATGATAAACCTTGAGATGATCCAATTAATGTAAGGAAAGTCCTCCAAAACTTCGCTGTGAACTGCACCCCCCTGTCCGAAATTATCCGCT
>NW_015394777.1:16714-19960 GCF_001527695.2 Protobothrops mucrosquamatus
CAGCATTGAGACCCTTATAGTCCACGCAGAGACGAAGAGACCCATCTTTTTTTTCCTTGAACAACACAGGGGCTCCCACGGTAGATTTGGCCCGTTCAATAAACCCCCTTGCTAGGTTTTTGTTCACGTATCGCTGCATCTCCTCCATTTCGAGGGGGGACATAGCATACATTCTCGGTCGTGGGAGTTTGGCTCCCGGTGTTGTGGCTCCGTCCTGTGGGTCCCTATCATCGGAGGAGGAAGGCTCTGAACATGAAGGAGAGGAGATGGCCAGGCCTCCCTCTCCAGGACCTTCCCCTCTGGTGCGGCCTTCGGTGTCTTCCGACGGAGAGGAGATTGGCCAGGAGCCAGGTGTTTCTGGGATCGGCCAGGAGCCAGGTGTTTCTGGGATTGGCCAGGAGCCAGGTGTGTCGGACTCAGAGGAGGATACGTCTTGGCTGAATCCATGCCAGCGTCGGAGGGACAAACGTGCGCAGCAGCTAAAACGTCGTGCCAGAGATTTCAGCTGAGTCACTGGGCCACACCCCACAGGCTATATAAGCAAGGGGTGTGCCATTTGAAACTCTTGTGACGAACAATACTGAATCTTCTGTTGTAGCACTTCGGAATTATCCTGGACTTTGATTTGTATTTGTACTGTAAGTTATCAGTAAAGGTCTTGGCAGGCAGCCACGGAGTTGCTGCCAAGTGTTTATCTGTGTTTGGCAGTGCTGAGCAGTCTTTTAGCCCTCGGCTGACTGGTTGGGGTGTGTGAGTCGGACGGGGGACAGAACACCCGGCACCAGTTCGATGGAGCAGTCATTGGGTCTGTGAGGGGGTAGGGCATCACATTCTTTTTCACTAAAAACTCCGCCAGGTCCCGGTATTCATTGGGGATGACTGGTTCGCACGGAGGCGGTGAGGCGGCCATGTGCGCTTGCTCATTGGGTGGCCTAAGGTGCCCTGCAACATCCGTTGACTCAAGAGGGGGATGGTTCTCATTCCTTTTTCCCACCAGATGAAAGGTTTCCATTTGTCTAACCAGGCTAATCCTAGAATTACTGTCTCAGTCATTTTTGGAGCCACCAAGAAACGAATAAATTCCCAGTGTGCACCTATTTCTAGGCATAAGGGCTCAGTTAATTGTGTGACAAGAGTCCCTCCCATCAGGGAGCCATCGGCTTGCTCAAACCTCACCGGTTTGGAAAGCTGTTTTGCCTGTATGCCCATTCTCATTGCAAACTGCTGACTAATAATGCAGCGGGTGCATCCAGTATCAATTAGCACACTTAAGTCCATTTGTGCCCCAGACTTAGGGATTATAAGCTTGGCGGCCAGTGAAAAAGGCGGGATTTGTTGACTCACCATCGGGTCGTTCTCTCCTTCATCGTCGCTGTCAAAGGAGGGTAGAGCAGGGGCGGGTCCAACCGGAGTCCCAGCGTCCTCCTGTGTGTGGGGTGTAATCTGGGTGACAGGTTCCTGCGTGAGCCGGTTGGATTTTTCTCTCATTAGCCGCTGAGCAGGTTTCTTTCGCATTGCTGGTGCTGGTCTGCTCTGCCGTCGGGGGTAGGGGATTTGACAGGTGGCCGCTCGATGTCCTTCTTGTCCACACCGGAAACACTTAAAGGAAGGGCGTGTTGGTGGCCTGTGTCTTTCAGCCATTGCCGTAGTTGAGGGCTTTCGTGGGGGTGATTGCTGTCCGGGTAGCTCTGGTTGCTGCTCGGGTTCGTGTGGGGGATCTAAGCATGATGTCATGTGTCTGATTAACGAAACACTTAAAAGGACTTTCAGGCATATTTTTCCTAAAAGCATTTATTAAGGTTACAGAGATGTCAGTACGGCATGGTGGAAATGCTTAGATCTGAGATTCTTTTCCGTTGCACATAAATTCCAGGCATTTTTCCCGCCCCTATTTTGGGGTCATGGTTCACATCTTCCAATTAACTTGGAAGATGTGATTTACTTCCGGTTTCTTTCTCCCGGGCTATCCTTATTCTCCTCCCCTTTCACTGTTGCCTGATTTAACTATAAAAATACCAGACAGTTCTGCATATTGTCAAAGCAAGAATATACAGTATTTGCAGCGTTGACATCTATGTGGGTTGGGAATTCTTGGAGCTAAGGACCCAACAAATCTAAAAGCATCAGTTCGGAGATGCTGTAATATTACATCCCTAAATCACCTGGGTGACATCCTTCTTCTACTAATAAGCTGGGACAAACACAGACCTAGAAAGTCCCAGTTCATTTCAGGATGGTGGCTTAGAACAGGTCTGGTTACTCCAGAGCAGGGGTCTTCAAACTTGGCCCTTTTATGACTTGTGGACTTCAACTCCCAGAATTCCTCAGCCAGAGTGCCTGGCTGAGGAATTCTGGGAGTAGAAGTCCACACGTCATAAAAGGGCCAAGTTTGAAGACCCCTGTTCCAGAGGTAGGGAGGCTGAAAACATTCCAACAATACCTGCATATCTGGTTTTGGAGGAACCGCCGGAGATGCACTTTCCGCTTAGTAGGTCGGCTCTTACAAGGCTTCTGTGAGCTTCCGCGATGTGTAGGCACAGGGTTGTAGTGTCCCCTGGCCGTTTATTTGGAGTAAAACAGCCCCCACTGCTACATCACTGGCGTCAGCTTGCACTACGAATGGGTTCTCAGGGTCTGGGTGGAGCAAAACCGGAGCGGCTATCCGTGAAACCCTGGGCCAGATTCTGGTCGATGTAGCGACACAGTTCCTCCATCTCCCTGGGCGTCATTGTGTACATCCGGGGTTTGGGTAGTTTTGCGCCCGGCACGATGTCAATTGCACAGTCGGTCGCTCGGTGAGGTGGTAGGACATCGCACTCCCTCTCGCTGAACACTTCAGTGAGATCAGCGTACACAGGGTTCTCTTCCCCGGTGCCCTTCTGTGCTGCCTTTCCTTTCCTTCTATCCATTTACAGAAGACTAGCACGGCAGAGATTTAACACCAAAGCATGTCCCAAAACTCTCCAGCAAAGAGGTTGCTGTTCTCTCTTCACCAAAGTGAGGGTACATTGAAAATGTCTTTCTCTTTCTCTTTCTTTCTTCTTTCTTTCTTTCTTTCTTTCTTTCTTTCTTTCTTTCTTTCTTTCTTTCTTTCTTTCTTTCTTTCTTTCTTTCTGCCTCTTCTTCTGCCTCCTCTTCCTCCTCCTCAACAAAAACTGGTATGTGTGGAAACCACCCTATTTCCACATCTCAGAAGGGCATGTGGATGTCATAGGCAGAAGCTGACGTTGCCTTTGGAGTGGCAGC
>NW_015394777.1:22014-24281 GCF_001527695.2 Protobothrops mucrosquamatus
ATTTGAACAACAGGTGAGAATCTCTTGTTAGATGTTGAACAATTTTACATTAAGCTAAGAACTCTTTAAGAGTTCACTATCAGGAGCCAGTGATTTTGTACAAGGTGTCTCTTAAGAGTATTGAGACTCCCAGAAAAAGAATGGTGAACTGAAGACAGTTCCAAGAAAAAGTAGAGCTGACAACCACAGAGAACGAAGAGTCAATGACTAGACTGGCCCTTTCGAACCTGTCTGGACAAAGGAGAGGGGTAGAGATCACCCACAAGTGCTCCACACATTTGCTCCTCATGAGAAGATTGCAAGATAGCAGTCTCCAGCAGGTTTTAAGCAGGGTGAGATAAGGGAATAGTTATCCGCCTTTATCTGGGGCCACAAAAATTGGCGCCTTACCAAATGCAGGGTTTTCAGGAATCTGAAATGCCCCGCCTGCTTTGTATCATGGCACCGTCGGAGTACTGCCTGCCTCAGGACCCTTGGGACGTACAACTTGTCGCCTTTCCAGGCCAGCCCCTCCCACCTTGTCAAGAGGCCTGGATGGTCCCTCAACCATGGGTCATCTCGGACTGCCGTCCGTAGCTCCTGGACCAGATCACTTGCCATGGTACGAGGAACCACCTGGGCTGCGGCTTGTTGGTATGGGGGCATGATTGCTTGTACCACCGCCTCCCGCTTACTATTGTACTGGGGCATGTGCGACAAAGCGTCGGCCAGGAAGTTCTTTCCCCCCGTCACGTACTTCAATGTGAAGCGGAAGCGGCGGAAATACTGTGCCCACCGGACATGTTTCGGTGACAGGCGCCTTGGTGTTTGCAGTACCTCAAGGTTCTTGTGGTCCGTCCATACCTCGAACGGCTCCTTCGCCCCCTCTAACAAATGCCGCCATGTCGAGAGCGCCCACCGCACTGCGAACGCCTCCTTCTCCCATATGGCCCATGCCCGCTCGGCAGCTGTGAGCTTCCGCGATGTGTAGGCACAGGGTTGTAGTGTCCCCTGGCCGTTTATTTGGAGTAAAACCGCCCCCACTGCAACATCACTGGCGTCAGCTTGCACTACGAATGGGTTCTCAGGGTCTGGGTGGAGCAAAACTGGAGCGGCTATCCGTGAAACCCCGGGCCAGATTCTGGTCGATGTAGCGACACAGCTCCTCCATCTCCCTGGGCGTCATTGTGTACATCCGGGGTTTGGGTAGTTTTGCGCCCGGCACGATGTCAATTGCACAGTCGGTCGCTCGGTGAGGTGGTAGGACATCGCACTCCCTCTCGCTGAACACTTCAGTGAGATCAGTGTACACAGGGTTCTCTTCCCCGGTGCCCTTCTGTGCTGCCTTTCCTTACCTACACTCCGCCCCCCGCTCTCCGGGATCCTGACTAGGCGGCTGGGGACCAACCCCAAGGCGTAACTTCCGGTACCCCCCTTCCCACCATATAGTAGGACCCCATTTATCCAACCATGCCAGGCCCAAGATCACGGCCTCAGTCATGGACTGGACTACTATAAACCGGAGGACCTCCCAATGAGTGCCCATCTCCAGTCTGACGGGCTCCGTTATGAGGGTGGCCGGAGCCCCCAAGAGAGACCCGTCCACCTGCTCAAACTGGATTGGGTGAGCCAGCCGCCGTACCCTGATTCCGATCTCTGCCGCCACGCCCTTGCTCATCAAACACCGGGTGCAGCTGGAGTCAATGAGGGCCCGGTATTCCCTCCGTTGCCCTATCTGAGGGCTTGTCAGAGTGACGGGTAGGACAAAAGGGCTTATGGGTTCACTCACCATGGGATCCTTGGCTATGTCGTCCTCGCTGTCATCGGCCACCAGATGGTACTTCGTGGCCGCTGTTGCCTCCTCCTCCACCGGGAACAACCACCGGGAGACGACCCCCTCTGGCTGCTGCGCTGCTCTCAACTTCTCTGGGGTCTTTTTAGGGGTGGAAGCAGCTTTTCCGGGAGTCGAGGAAGGAGCCCGTGGACTAGGAGCTGGACATTCCGCTGCCCGATGGCCCGGCTGGTTGCACCGGGTGGTGGTGGAGCAGCAGGAACGTGGGCAGATAGCTGAGCAACTTGAGCAGATAAAAAAGCCAGCTGCTGAGCAAGCTGGGCGTTCTCAGCACGTAGCTGCTCCATGATAGTAGGGGGTGAGGCTGAAGGCAAACTGTTCTATCCCAGCCTATTGCCGTCCTTGTTAGAGGCACAAGGACCAAACCCCTGCTGATACAATAGGCTGGAGACTTTAAAACAAAACAAAATCCCTTTTATTTGGGTGACAAACCTGT
>NW_015394778.1:0-11497 GCF_001527695.2 Protobothrops mucrosquamatus
CTTGGTACCAGGCATAAGATGGCACAACAAAATAATTCTTAGATGATGACTCATACCCAGCAACCCAGGCTCCATCCGTAACTCCTTTCCCCCCTCCCCATACTTTTCATATAAGCAATCACCTGTACCTAAAGCAGTGTTTCTCAACCTTGACAATTTTAAGGCATGTGGACTTCAACTCCCAGAATTCCACAGCCAGTAATGCTGGCTGTGGAATTCTGGGAGTTGAAGTCCACATGCCTTAAAATTGTCAAGGTTGAGAAACACTGACCTAAAGCATGAAGCCCTTACTTTTCCAATATATATATAAAGCATCTGATCAAGCAATTAACTACAAAATAATGATTACAAAATAACAAAACAATGATTACATGATAACACTATAAGTATCAATATAAAACGGTTACTATATATAAAATAAATGCTAATGTCAAACTTAAAACATACTAAAATCATAAACACAATAAAATCTCTTCAGCACCTTTGGAACAACCATGACCTGGATGACTGAGAATCTCCATAGACTTCTTGTGACGCATTTTCCTTCGTTTGAGGAGGGAGGATCTCAATTCTATTTATGTTCTCAGGGCAACTGTGTAGTCCTTCCATCACTATCTCACAGTTTCACCTGATCTATTGCTTGACTGATGCATGGTCATTCAGAGCTCCTAATGGAGGGTTGCCCCTACTGCTTCTGGAGATTCAGATATCCTTGCCTTACAACCATTCCTTGTAAATTCGAAAGCAAAGTCGTAAAAAAAAAGTCACAAAAATGCATCTTTCTAATAATAAGATCCAAAATCAAAAGGTACCTGGAAATTTATTTACAAAGACAATTCCATTTCCATGTTTTCCATATGAATGTAAAAGATTGCATTAAGTGGTTCTACGGAGAAAGTTACATGACCCACCCAAAAAAAGTTGTTTTTTTTAAAAAAAAAATTTTTTTACTTAAAGTAAATTTTACTTTGAATTTATTTAAGTACAGCTTTCTGAAATAAAGGCCTGTCTTACAAGTCGCTATAATGTAGTCTCAAATGTTTTGTGTTTCCCGCCGTCAAAATGCCACAAAAGTCCACATTCATGCATGCAAAGAGTGCTGGAAAACAGGAAACTGGACACAACTTTTTGATGATAGAAAAATGGAGAAAATTGCAAAAAGTAAATAAAATAAGCTGAAATGCTCTTTGAGGGAACAGGCCAGACTACCTCACAAATGATTATGGGTGAACTCCACAGGTTAGAACTAGCCCCTAAAGATTGTGGATTACAAACCAGAAAAGGCCACAGGGTCCATTTTATCAGCGTTACTGCTTTTATTTTGATGGATATCTTGCCTTTCTCTTCACAGTTAGCAATAAAAAGTAAAGTTCAAGCAATTAAAATCTAACAGGGAAAAGCACTGTCGGTTAACTTTATCTGAAAAGTTTTGATTTTTTTTCCCCTAAAAAGAGAAAAAGTGTGGGCTGAGTGTCATTCACAACAAAACAGTCTGTTGCTTGGGAGTAACACAAAATATTTTCTCAAGTGCCCAACCACAGATTTCAGAGACTGGCAGCATCTCCAAAAGTTTATTTCCTGCTTACATTTCTTTTCTGAACGATTCATTCTGAGCTGGGCTGAGGACGTCGTTGGATCTGATTTGCAAGCAATGTTTTGGACCACGAAGGCAGCAGTGGAAGACTCTCTCCATCTCTTTAAAGCAGCTGTGTCTTTTTCTGGGGTTGCTCAGCTACAGAGTGGCTGCCAGATGCTACACTGGAGTGACTGTTCAAAGTCACAACAGCACTGAAAAAACTCATGGCTCGTGAACATTTTTCACACTTAACAACCGCTGCCTGCATCCCCACGGTCATGTGATCCAAATTCAGACGCTTGGCAATTGGCTCATATTTACGATGGCTGCAGTCATAAACCACCTTCTGATGAGCAAAGTCAACAGGGAAGCCAGATTCATGTTACAATTGTCTTTCAAATGCAACAACGGCAGTGATTCTCTTAACAACTGTGGCAAGAAAGAAACGTGGGGCTCAGTTGTGTTCATAGGTCGAGGGCTGCCTGTACATCGTTCGCATTTTGAACTTGTTGATTGCTGTTGATCCCCTCCATAGGGGTAACCCCCCCCCCATATGCAGCTGATTGCACCACTCCAGTTGCAACTCAACCCTGGGTAACCATGAGGGGTCCTTGGTGCTCTCCGAAGTTGTTTTCTTGCAGGCGGTTTCATTACCCAAACTAGGTAACTTCATCAATGCTACAAGGGAAATGGGTTGGCAGAGAGGAGAAGGAGAACGAAGGAGAAAGAAGGAGAAGGAGGAGAAGGAGAAGGAAAAGGAGAAAGAAGAAGAAGGAGAAGGAGAAAGAAGGAGAAGGAGAAGGAATGACTGTGGGTTCCTTGGTTCTATCTGAGATTGCTTGTTTTCTTGCAGACATTTCATTACCCAAACTAGGTAACTTCATCAATGCTACAAGGGAAATGGGTTGGCAGAGAGAAGAAGGAGAAGGAGAAGAAGAAAGAAGAAGAAAGGAGGAGAAGGAGGAAAAGGAGAAGGAAAAGGAGAAGGAGAAAGAAGGAGAAGGAGAAAGAAGGAGAAGGAATGACTGTGAGTTCCTTGGTTCTCTCTGAGATTGCTTGTTTTCTTGCAGACATTTCATTACCCAAACTAGGTAACATCCTCCGTGCTAGAAGATACTCCAGCATGAATGATGTTACCTAGTTTGGCTGCTGAAACCTCTGCAAGAAAACAACCAAGTTCAGACAGCACCAAGGACCCCTCATGTCAACCCTGAGTGACAAATATTCTCCTTTATTGGTACTGCATAACTATTGCCAGAATCAACTGGGTGGCACACTAGACTTGACTGTGCAAGCATAGTCCTTGTTGTCTAGAAATCCAGAGTCTGGCTTGGGTCAAGAAGCTAAAACAATTCCACTCTTCCATTCTAAATAAGAAAAAAAACCACCTCTTTATCTCTTCTTCCATTTTACTTTTCTGTTTCTTCAGGATAATTATTTGGGTCTCTCCAGCCCCCACGCAGCTCAAGCACAGTTTTCGGTTTGTAAAATGCAAGTGCCAATCAACAGTCGGTTTACACCGGCTTTTGCTGAAAGCTTTTCAGAGAGGAAGCATAATAATAGGGCAGTGCGAAAATTATCTGCAGGGATCTCATCTCTTCAGAACACTGTTGGGTCACACAAGGCAACTGAACCCTGCAATCAACTCATTTGGAGAGACCTAAGTGTTGTTCCTCCTGCCTGTGGGTCCATCCCTTGAAGACCGCCGGGTTTCGAGACACAAAGACGTCAGTCTGGATCCAAGGAGGTTTTTACGTTTGTTAAAAGAAAATAATAATAATAACTTTCAGGCATATGTGAAAAGCATTTTACTGACTGTGTGGCAGATTTTGCTTATTTTACCTCAAAGATAGAGGGTGAAGGAACATCAAGAAGGAACAGAGGAAGAGATCCAGACTGAAATTTGACTCCAGGGATAGAATCAAGATCGTGTGAAGTATTAGTACTGCTTTATAAAGCCTTAGTAAGACCACACTTGGAATGCTCCATCCAGTTTTGGTCACCATATTATGTAAAAAAAAGATGTCGAGACTCTGGAAAGAGGGCAGAAAAGAGCACCAAAGATGATTAAGGGGCCGGAGGCTAAAATATATGAAGAACGGTTGCAGGAATTGGGTATGTCTAGTTTAATGAAAAGAAGCACTAGGGGTCACATGATAACAGGGGCTGCCACAAAGAAGAGGGAGTCAAGCTATTCTCCAAAACATCTGAGGGCAGGACAAGAAGCAATGGATGGAAAATGATCAAGGAGAGAACCAAACTAGAACTAAGGAGAAATAGAACAATTATTTGGTGGAACCACTTTCCTCCAGAAGTTGCGGATGCTCCAAAACTGGGGGTTTTAAGAAGAGATTGGACAACCATTTGTCTGAAATGGTATAAGGCAGTGTTTCTCAACTTGGACCGGTTTCTGAGGTGTGGACTTCAACTCCCAGAATTCCCCAGCCAGCCTTGCAAGCAAGGGAGTTGAAGTCCACACTTCAGAAACCAGTCCAGGTTGAGAAACATTGGTATAAAGTCTCCTTGTAAAATTGGTTGCAACTCAATTAGCAACTGGTTTGCTTAGCAACCAACCATTTCTCACATTTGCAACCATTGCAGCATCTCCTCCCCCCCCGGTCATGTGATCAAAATTCAGACGCTGGCCATTGACTCATATTTATGATGGTCACAACGTCCCGGGGTCACGGGATCCCCTTTTGCAACCTTCTGACAAGCAAAGTCAACGAGAAGCCAGATTCGCTTAACGGCCATGCTACTAACAGCTGCAGCAATTCACTTAACAATCGTGATCAGAAAGGTCGTAGAACAGGGCAAAAGTCATTGAACGACTGTCTCACTTAGAAGCATAATTTTTGGGCTCAATTGCGGCCGTAAGTAGAGGACCACTTGCCTCAATCAAAATGGATTGAATTCTCCTGCAAAAAAAGACAGAATGGTTTGCAAGATTTGATAAGATTTTGTTCACTGTAGGCATCCGGGAACATTTTGGATTCCACGCTGTCAACCCCTTTTATAAAGAGCACAGAGTTCCAAAGATGATTTTTAAAACAAAAATGTGTTTAATAACTTCAATTTGCTTTTTAAAAAAATCAATAAAAAGAATGGAAAGCAATGCTAATGCTAATGGAGAAAGAATGGCCACTGGTCACACTCCAGACCAGAAATTCTTGGAAATTGTAGCTTCATTTGCACAAAGACCATTCAGGTCACACTAAACTAGTCCAAAATGACTTTTTTACAGATATCAAGTAATAACTACAGCAATTTTATTCGCGAAGAATTAACCTCTCCTGAAGCCAAGTGCATATTAAACAATGTCTTATTACATTTCCAGCATTTGTACATCAGTTTAATAAACGGATTATAGGGTAAGACTTGCCCTGAACTTCTGTGCTAAAAATACTTAATTCCACTTAATTAAAAAGAAAGATTTCTGAACAGGTCTCACGTCTGGCTCAAACCAAAATTTATTTCCATAAATTTATTAATCCTGTTCTGGGGAGAAACAGCTGTGCTTGGAATATTGTAGCTAAACTTTCTGAGTTGTTGAAACAAACCAGTTGAGTTTTATACAAAACCCAAGGAGGGTTCATTCTTAGGGCCTTTGAAACAGACTAACTTTGAGACAATCTTGTATGTGAATCAAACAAATATATGACAGCCTTCTGTGGACTTGGTTCATAATGGAGACTGAGCAAGTAATTTGGTTTTGGGCAGCATTAATACCCCCCTTTTAAAGAATTACACTCAATATGTTGAGATGGTTACACGTACTTTTTCTTTTGAGATGTTTATTTCGGCAGTGTGAGAAGTAGGCAATACACATTTTAACAAAAAGCAAAAGACTTGTGTCGGGGGGGGGGGGAAGCATTTTTTGACAATCAAAAAGTGTACATCCAAAAGGTGGTTCATTTAGAATTGCACACTTAAAAAAGGAGAGAGCCCCAGTGCTGTGGGCAATTACATTGGTGGGGTCCTTGGTGCTCTCTGAGCTTGCACACTTACTTACAGATGTTTCATTACTCAACTAGGTAACATCATCAGTGTGAGTGTGGTATATGCTCCCTGTTTCGATAGAGTAGCTTGCCCTGCCAGACCAAGCTAAATCCAATATGCTAGGGAACTCCTAGAAGCGTGGCATTCAGACAAAGCCGTTATCAATTGACACACAGAGATAAATCACATTTGCACACCATTCAAAAGAGACAATTAAAAAGCTAGGAAACAAAAAGACCAGAACGCATCCTCTCCATCAGCCAACATTCAGATAACCAACGATTAATATCAAGCAAAGCACCAAGGAGAAAACCACACCCTTATCAACACTGGCAGAATATGGTTAAAATGTCCAGATGGTGGCCATAACAGCAGGGTCAAAGTTCTGCCTGTTTTCTTTAGCAACGCATTATGTGTGCGTAATTACCTACAGTTATAAAAGGTGAACCATGAAAAAAAACTATACGGGAGAAAAATCAACGTATTTGAGCTGCGCTGTTGGAAAAGGCTCCTGTGCGTTCCTTGGATAGCAAAAGTGAGAAACAGCAAGTACTGGAGAGGCAGACACATCTTTAAGACAGAAATCACAAAAGTTCACCTTACTTATTTGGGCTAGGTCTTGCCTTCAAACTCACTGGAAAAGGCAGCTTGGGCAGCAGTAACAGAAGAAGGTCAAAGAACATGAGGCAGAAGAATACTACAGTAACATCCAGAAGAACAGGAGTCAGAACTTAGTATCTCCCTTGACAGCTAAAGTGGTAAAAGAGAGGAGGAGGAGGAGGAGGAGGAGGAGGAGGAGGTGGTGGTGGTGGTGGTCACCAGCCAAAGGAAACAAGGCCACTAAAAGACATAGCAGATCGCAAACGTACACCATCAAAGCCAACACCAGCCACAGCATAAAACAACTGAAAGAAGCCTTCCAAGATCAGATGATGTGGAAACAGATGGTCCATAGAATCGCTAAGAATCAAACACGATTGAATGGGCAACATCATCATCCGAATCAAGTAGGACCACTTTGGGGCTTTGATCACAGCATCACAGCCATCCTTTGACTTGTTTGACCACACCCAGTGGATGCCCCTAAAGTCCAAAAAGCAAAAGAATTGCAGAATGGTAGAAGTCAATTATCTGATACAGGGGTAGTCAACCTTGGCTCTTTTATGACTCGTGGACTTCAACTCCCAGAATTCCTGAGCCAGCTAAGCTAAGCTGGCTCAGGAATTCTGGGAATTGAAGTCCACGAGTCATAAAAGAGCCAAGGTTGACTACCCCTGATCTGATAGAACCTCAAATGACCACCTCCATGAGCCTCAGTTTGGTCAGGAACCATCTACGATGGCTGATACTTTCCTAAAGCTTCTTCTTCTTCTTCTTTTTTTTTTTTAACAAAAAGACAAAAAAAAATGTGCCATTTCAGAACAAGCTTGATTGCATCTCAGCTCAAATTTGGTTAAAACATTTCAAGATTATTCCCTGCTGTTCGAAACACACTGATAACTCTTTTTCGCTTCCCTGTTCCCCACGGGCTGATAATAATGTTCCTTTAGAGAACAAAGCCTAAGGAAGCAGTGGGGGCATCACCTCTCTCCAAATGGGATGTATCCTTTATGCCAGCCAAGCCTACGTATCCCTCTCCCCTGGAAAAAGATGTCGCTTTGGTACCCGAATAAATGATTGCTTCATTTTCACCTTCCCCACCCCCCCCCCATCCTCCAAGGAACTGAGGAGGCCTTTTCACTCTGCAGGTCTCCGTTTTATTTTACAGGCTGAATATGCAGGTTTTAAAATTGCAAATGAAGGCTGGTGGTGGAGAGGAAGAGCTGAATCGTCAACTATGGAGTAGGGAAGGAGATGTAGCTTAACCCTTTCGTCCCCTGCTCTCCAGGTCTCTCCTGGCAGCTACGGTTTGCCGTCAGAGAGATGCTCCACCAGATTTTTTAAAAAAATGGCTGCAAGACCGCCTCCTACCAAACACCTCCCTTCAACCAGTCCACTCCCACAGAGAGGGCCTCCTTAGGGTGCCGTCGGCCAGACAATGCCGGCTGGCGACCCCCAGGGGGAGAGCCTTCTCTGTGGCAGCTCCTGCCCTCTGGAATGACCTACCCCCCAACCTACGTACAGTTGCGGACCTGCGCCTTTTCCGCCAAGCCCTGAAGGCCCATCTATTCCATGCGGCCGGCCTGGCGTAGTTTGATTATGTTTTAGTGGGGGTTTTGTATGGGGTACTTTTAGAGCAGGCCTGTTATTTAATTTGATTTTAGAACAGAAACTTGTGTATATTTATCGTGGTTTTTATTATCGCCTGTTCACCGCCCTGAGTCCCGTAAGGGAGATAGGGCGGTATATAAATTCAATAAATAAATAATAAATAATAATAATAATCAAAGGGATTTTCAGATCAGTTGACCTGGGTTGATCTTCCCTCCACAAGAGGCCATAATTCCATTCCAGAGAAAGGTGCCTCCACCGGCTATCAGCTGTCTGAGATGACACAAAATGCTGAATGTCATCATCACTTCTTGTTTGTCAACTTCTTGTTTGTCAACCGAGAAAAGAAGGACTAGGGGTGATACGATATCAGCATCCCAATATTTAAGGGGCTGCCACAAAGAAGAGGGGGGGCAACTTATTTTACCAAAGCACCAGAAGGCAAGACAAGACACAATGAATGGAAACTAATCAAGGAGAGAAGCAACCTGGAATTAAGGAGAATCTTCCTAACAGAGTTGATTAATTAACTGGTGGAACAGCTTGACTTCAGAAGTTGTGGTTGTTCCATCACTGGAGGTTTTTAAGAAGAGACTGGACAGCCACTCTTCTGAAATGGTAGGGTCTCCTGCTTGAGCAAGGGGTTAGATTAGAAGACCTCCAAGGTCCCTTCCAGCTCTGTTCTGACTGATTGATAACTAACATGGAGAACATCAGCAGTTGGGCAGATATGCTAGGATGAACTCTGCTTTGACCTAACACACTTATTAAACCTCATCTAGAGGTCCTCCTAGGACAGACGCAACCCCCCCCCCAAAAAAAAACTAAATGATGAGCTTATGAATCCACTGTGGTTGATCTTGAAAAATTAAACTGGATTGCATCTGGAAGTGCTGGGATGGGAGACTATTAGTAACCCTTAAGGCTGTAGGCTAGATGGATCAGTCAGGAAGAGTGTCTGATAGAGGGCAAAAGTGAACTTTATCTGCTTTGATCCATGAAGCTACCTTAGATCAAGCTCTCTTAAAGGAAGAGCTTACTTAATTAAAGCTTAATTAAGTGTTTGAGAGATTGGCTTATTAAAAGAGAGAGAGTTCCTCTGAGTCATAGGTGCTCAACCTCAGCCCTGCACTGGGCCCTTTTTTTGAGTCTCCCACGGTCTTCAAAGTTTTTCTAATTCATATATTTAGCAGCAGTCTGTCTCAATGCTCCTGGGGCTTCTTTTGACTAAACCTTTTCTCCCTGTCTTTTGAAAAATCTCAAGACCCTCTCAGGCTCTGTGACTTTGAATTACCTCCCCGTTACCTTCTTGAAACAATGAATAGCTTCTAATTTTCTCATCAAGGGCAGCGCCACGTAAGTTCATTCAAAGAAGAATTAAAGACCATCTNCTTTGAAGAACTGGTTCTTTTTAATTCATAGTTCCAATTTGCCAACTGGTGGACTTTAAACATTTAACTTACATCCTTTAAAAAAAAACAGTCTCTCTTGCTGCTTATGGAGATTTGGGGGTTTCAAAGACCTCCTACTTGCTATATCCAGGGCTTTTTTTCTCATAGAATGCCCGGAACGGAGTTCCGGCACCTTTTTTTAGATGGAACCTTGTAGGGTAGGCAAGGTGGGTTGTATGACGTGTGTGAGTTCCGGCACCTTTTTTTTTTCTTCCAAAAAGAGCACTGGCTATATCATACCAAAGAAAGAATACATGCCTTCCAAATACGGAGTTGCTTGGTATGTTTCCGGTGTTCTGCCCCAAGTCTTTAAATTATTACCAATCTCACTGGAGCCTTTTTTTTGTATAATGATAGTAATCTATCTTCACCCTTAGCTCAATGAAAGCATTGTTCTGCTTGCTGTAGGATAAATTCTCTAAAAGACCATGAATTCAGGATAACCAACGTATCTCATTTCAGAATGTCACAGTGGGGGAAAAAAACCGTAAGTCTATCTTACCCTGTGGTGTCAACCTCTCTAGACTTTCTCAACCTGGCACCTGCCAGATGCATTGGAACTACAACTCCCAGAATTCCTAAACAAGGTGTGAGAAAGACAGCTCTACTGACTGGCAAGGAGTTGTGTTTTTTCCCACAAGGCTGGACTTTAAGCATACCATTTTCTGCAACTTTTGTCACAGTGGGCAATTCAACTGTCTTTCTGGGCAGGTTGCTAGAATAATGAGCTTGAGCCCCCTGCTCAAACAGGAGGACCTATACCATCTCAGACAGGTGGCTGTCTAGCTTCTTCTTAAAAACCTCCAGTGATGGAGTGCCCACGATTTCTGGAGGCAAGCTGTTCCACTGGTTGATTGTCCTCACTATCAGGAAGTTTCTCCTTAATTCCAGGTTGCTTCTCTCCTTGATTAGTTTCCATCCATTGTTTCTTGTCCTGCCTTCAGGTGCTTTGGAGAATAGTTTGATGCCCTCTTCTCTGTGGCAGCCCCTCAAATACTGGAACACTGCTATTATGTCTCCCCTATTTCTTCTTTTCTTTAGACTGGCCAAACCCAAATCCCGCAGCCGTTCCTCGTATGTTTTAGTCTCCAGACCTTGGATCGACAGAAGATCGATTAGAGGCAGCCATTCTTCTAATCAATCACCTTCCAGGCTTCTCTTCTTGGAGGCAACTTGTCTTCTTCATGACTTGCATTTCTTTGATTTTGGGTTCTCAGTTCTTCCTGGCTCCTTGCCGCATGGACCGTTTCATGCCTTTCAACCAGTGGTGGGATTCAAATAGGTGAACAACCGGTTCTCTGTGTGGATGCCGCTTCCAGAAGTCCATCCTGGGCCTGGGCCACAAAAAATTAGCTACCGGTTCTGCCGAAGTGGTGCGAACCGGTTGAATCCCGCCATTGCTTTCAACCATCCCTTGCGTTGGTTTTGGGGGACTCCTCTGACTTTCTCCTCTTGGGCTGCTCCCACAGGCACAGACCACACCAGAACCCTTTGGACAAACCTCGCCCTGCAAATAGCCTCTCCTTGAGTTACACTAATCAGGCGGTGTGTCCTCTCTGTTTATGTACTGAACTGATCTATGTTGAAGGGAAATTACAAGAAGCTAAACCCGAAAGGCGCAAATTCCCTCCTGCCTTTTCCTAACCCAGCCTTGAACACAACATCCTTCCCCTTATCTGGAATAGTATTTCTGGAGAGCCGTTTGTTAAATACACAGATAAATCTTCCTGGCTACATAATTTACATTTAAGCAGACTGTAAAGTGGAGGGAACCACAGCCCACATAAATGGGTGGAACTGAGTTTATCTAAGGGTTTGGGATTTTTTGCTGTTGTTTATTTCACATGGCTGTTTTAGAGCTTGCACTACACTTCTTTGCTATTCAGCCAAATGGCAAGAAACTGGAATCCTGGCGATTATGGTTCTGGGTGCGAGGCTCTGAGGGCCACAGGAAAGAAGAGGTGAGGGCACTCGGTGGCCGTAGGGCCACCATTTGTGCATCCTTGCTCTGAATCAGAAAATCGGAAAGCTGAGACATTCAAAGGTGAATGTAGATTCAGCCCACAAGCAGGTCAAGGTTTAGATAGAAAGCTATATGTCCCTTCCTTAGGAATTTGTTGCTCTGTTGGAGGGAGGCACACAGGCAGAGAAAGGGGAGGGGAGGGGAGGGGAGGAAGAAAGGGAGGGAGGGAGAGAGAGAAGGAAGGAAGGAAGGAAGGAAGGAAGGAAGGAAGGAAGGAAGGAAGGAAGGAAGGAAAAG
>NW_015394779.1:0-2617 GCF_001527695.2 Protobothrops mucrosquamatus
TTCTTACGGTAGAAACAGGCTATCCTTACCCATCTAGTTGTTCCTCTCCATTAATATATCGCAGGTTCTTCAAAAAGGACAAGGACACCAAAGCATGAGAATGCCGGATCTTCACATATCCAGTCACCGTTTCTATCAACCCCATGAAATCCTCCAGCTCAGAGGCAATATTGTCTGTGGGAGGGGAAAAAAACCAAGAAGGAAGGGATGATAAAATCTCCATAGTTTCAAGATTTTTCTTTGCACACAATTAGCTTCATCGGCTTAAGAAAGGCCTTCTAAGAATGTCAACTCTCTGCTGTGTAACGCAACCTTGTGTGATTTACCTAGGAAAGTCAGGCAGCCGGGATGCCAAACTAAATGCCACTTCAATTTAATCTAGTTAATTTTTCGGCCAGTGCAATGGCCGTCCGTTCCCTTGAACGTTGGCTGCTAATGCCAGTGTCGCATTCTGAGCTTTCAACAGCTGATGTTTTGGCAAGTTACTCTTGGGCAGTTGTAAATCTAAGCCTTCAGGAAGCCACAACTCCTGTGATGTTCAGTGACAGATATAAACGTTACCGCACGTTACGGCTAGCCAAAACTGTCCCATTGAGGAGAACCTCAACTCAAGTCTCAAGATAGCTTGACCATTCTAGGCAAGATAAGTGGGTGTTTTTCCTCCTCCACAAATGGAAACCTCAAAACAACTCCCACATTGGAGCTTATCTTCTCAGATGCCTCTGAAAACTCAGGACAAGAAGTAACAGATGGAAGTAGCAAAGGTGCTTTTCAAAGGGCAACCGGACTGACTTAGTTTTTTTCTTGAAAATGTTTAGCTTCTCATTCAAGAAGCTTCTTCAGTTCTGAAGACAACTGAAGAAGCTTCTTGGATGAGAAGCTAGACATTTTCAAGAAAAAAAAATAAGAAGGTCCAGTTGCCTTTTGGAAAGAAGGTCCAGTTGCCTTTTGGGACAAGCATGACCTGGATGACTGAGAATCTCCATAGACATTTAACAGATGGAAGCTTATTAAAGAGAGATCCAATCTAGAATTAAGGATATAGTGAGGACAAATCATTTCCTTCCAGAAATTGTGTGCTCTATCTCTGGAGATTTCAAGAAGAGACTGGATAACCACATGTCTAGAATGTTATAGGATCTCCTGCTCGAGAAGGGGGTTAGACTAGAAGACCTCCAAGGTCCCTTCCAACTTTGTTATTCTGTAATATCCTTTTCCTGTTCAGTCACATTGTTAATAAATTAGAAGTAGATTAGCCCTTATAAAGCAGGGTCTACTTAACCATAATGTAGAAACCGGAGCAAACTTAGGTTCAAAGTTAAAAATTTCCACTAGGTGTATTTATATGCAATAATGGGCCAGAATTTAGCATTCTGCCTTAGTCAAGAGCACACTTATTATTATTCATATTTAACGCTTGCTCCCTCCTGCATACTTTCCGTACTTAATGGGTCTGTCTCAAGAACCCAGCCAGGTACTCTATCGTGACGTTAACTCTACCTCTATTAACTCTACCTTGTTCTTCTCCAACGAAGATGGAGTCAAAAGGCCAAAACAAAGAAGTGTTAACAGGAACAAGCCAGAGTACCTGTTCACACATGCCATAAGCAAGCCATCATTGGAAGTGTCTACATCTCTTAGTCCCATCTGCTTCCAGAAGAAACTGTTCAAGAGAAAGAGTCACCGGCATCCCCTCACTGACTGAGCGTTCCCAGTGAGCAGCCCGACTCTCGGTGCTTCTGTGATATACAATCCTTTTCAGTCGAATAAAGTTTCCCCGAGATTAAGCCATCCGAGGGGCCTCTTTGGGGAAATCGGAACAAACTCATATAAACGGGACAGCCCCTGGGTGAATGTTTACAACAGGCAGCTGAACAGAGAGCAGGCATTCTTTCCAGCCTCTTAAACGGATCAGTCTGTTTCTTAAAGAACTAAGTTCTTTGAGGAATTAAGGAATTTTGAAGTTTCCCAGAAACTGTGCTATAGCACCAACTTAAAGAAAATCAAATTAGGTTATTTCTAGGTTGGTTCAGTGGCTCAAGCCAAGAAGGATGCTTTTTTTTTTTAACCTACCTTGCAACAAGGCCCAATTTTTAAGCAGGTACTTCACCTCAGAAAGTTGGTTCTAGAAGTTTCGGTTCAGGCAAACGGTGACTTAACTTAGCCATGGATTGAAGGGTCAATGCAAGAGGCCCCAGACCAGCCGTCCCTCAGCCAGTGGTGTGGCTTGCAAGGCTGGGAATTGGGGAGGTTGCACTCTAAAATGTCTGAAGGAATCATACAGAGCAGCAACGAGGATGCTTGGCTTAAAGTAGGGGAAGATAACAGGTGGTCCCCAAAGCAGGGCCAGAGACAGCCCCATAGCGTCTGTGGGGTTCTAACTGATGAAATGGGTGCGTTATCAGCCTTCAAATCAAATGAGAGTTCTTCTTCTTCAGATTGGGCCAATTATGTTCCTTCTGGGGAGGGAGGGAGGGAGGGAGGGAGAAAGAGAAAGAAAGAAAGAAAGAAAGAAAGAAAGAAAGAAAGAAAGAAAGAAAGAAAGAAAGAAAGAAAGGAAGAAAGAAAGGAAGGAAGGAAGGAAGGAAGGAAGGAAGGAAGGAAGGAAGGAAGAAAA
>NW_015394779.1:3656-6896 GCF_001527695.2 Protobothrops mucrosquamatus
AGGAAGGAAGGAAGGAAGGAAGGAAGGAAGGAAGGAAGGAAGGAAGGAAGGAAGGAAGGAAGGAAGGAAGGAAGGAAGGAAGGAAGGAGTGTTGGAGTTTTCCCAGAAGGTGACTCACAACTCTGACAAATCGTTAACTGAACACTCATTTTCTGTTAAGACATGTACTAGACGTGGCCAAGTCGGCCCTGAGAAAACACCCAGGTGGGAACTCTGCTGCCAGTGTTTGAAGAGGGCATCATGTACACTGCAGAGAAATATTTGCCACTGGGCAAATAATTAAATCCACCAATGTGCCATCTAACACGAGTGAAATAATACAAATTTAGAAAATCCCTAGACGCTATCAGGGCTACCAGGAAGTCCCCTTCTCTTTTTCCTCCTGTGAAGTTTGCTCTTGAAAGCCCAGACTGGGATTCTCCCTACAATGCTATCTTGGGAATTCGTTGGGATTACCTGCGGAAAGCTTCTCCTATGGAACGCAAGGTGTTTTCTACAGCAAGTGAAAAGGATTCTCCAAAGCTGGTACTTATTCTATTATTTTTTTTAAAAAATTGGGGTTGTTGTTGTTGTTTTTAAAAAAACCTAAATATATTTTAACCACTGAGCTGCCAAATGGAAAAGGGCAACTACAATTTATCAAGAATGAAATGCACCATTGATATATCTCATCTTCTCTGCTGTTTATTTAAGGACCTGAGCTTCAGAATGTCCACTCAAGGCATCATGTAGGCATTTTAAATGTGCTTCCCATGTGCTCCACCATAGAACTCCATCCATGGTTTTCTCTAGCATCATGTGTACATTAGGAAGCTCGTAACAGGGTTGTCACACTCGACCCAGGTTTACCAACACTGACACTCTCCCAATCAAGCGTGAACTTACTCCCACGGCGGATATTGATGAGAAGGTTCCCTCTAATTTCGGTGCATCCCTGGAGCGTCTGTGCCGAGGTGACGGAGTCAATGGTCATGGTTTTGGCATCTGCACACACTTTGGGGCAGGGCCCCTCACAAGGGCTGCAGAACATGCTGGTAAAAGAGAAAGGATAGGAAGAGATGAGCAAAAATGGCCCTTCCACGAGTTGTGGTGGCGTGAATTATGACCATTTTTCACACTTACAACCGTTGGAGCATCCCCGTGGTCACCGGATCAAAATTCAGACTCTTGGCAACCGAGTTATATTTATGAGGGTTGCCGTGTCCCGGGTCACATGATCACCTTTTGCAACCTCCTGACAAGCAAAGGCTTTGTGATTCTGATTCTATATTGCACAACACAGCTAGATTTCCCTTTGTGCTGCCTTTGCACTGCACTGACAAATTTGGCCAGAGTTTAGCATGCAAGCCCCAAGGATGAGAGCTGTTTAATTCTTGTCAGCTGATTCCCGGCTGAGTCACATGGTACCTTTGTAATCCACGGCTCCCATGATGCTTTACATGAATTTACAAGCTCATATTTCAAATGCTTCAGCACAAGGCGCCGTTAATACACGCCGGAAACCTTTGAGAATGCAAACTAAGATTTTTTAGCCCTTTGGTTTGCAGCGATCGGTGTGTGATCAAGGGAGATTGGAGCAGGAAAACACACACAAACGCACACGTACACAAATGCTTACAAGCACACGGGTTATTGTTCCCGGTTTTCCGTCCATCTTTTTTCCATTCGTACCGTGAACATTTTGATAAGATAAACAGCTGGCCCTTTTTTTTTTATGAGGGCTTTTAATTGCTTGAAAACACAAGTGGTCAGATAGTAGCGGAAGAAAAACAGATTAAACAGGTAAACATTTGGTTTCTAGCTGGGGGGGGGGGCAGAGATCATTGCTTTTGCACCTGTATGTAAACTAGAAATTCTTCAGGAGGAAAAAAAAATGGAGAGGTGTGTTTGGACAGCTTCACACAAAACAAGAGACGCCATGCGTCAGCAGCAGCTCAACGCAACCCAAATAAAGACATGCTGTCCAGGTCATTAAAAACAATTTAAAAATCCCTGCAGGGATTATTCTCTCTGCAGGAGAAATATTTCCTTTTTAATTACCCCCGGATCAGGCATGCCAACGGCTCTTAATCAGGCAGCCAATAAAGCAGATTCGGCAGTTATTTCATCTCTGCAGCGCAACAATTATCAGTTCTTGGATATATTGGCGGATAAGCCCAGCCCGGAGTAAGCCGACCATCGAATTTTCAACCAAAACACCATGAAAAATGTGCCACCCGCGGATAAGCTGAGCCTTGAAATGTTCGTGCGTTTTTATTTTTGCAATTGGCTTATTAGCAGGAGGCATGTTTTTCATGGTGTTTTGGTTAAAAGTTGGAGGGTCGGCTTTTTCAGAGATTTGTGAGTATATACGGGATACGTGTAATCATCCTCAGTTGATCGGTTAATGAAAATTTTTGGTAACAAGAATTTTACAGAACATCCAACTTTTTATTTCCCTAGGAACAACAGTTCACTCTTTGCCAATTTAGTATCTCTGTAGATTTCACAGAACGTAACGGCTGCAAATTAGAGCCTCTGACTTACAGACGTTTGTTTAGTGACCATTCAACGTTACAACGGCACTGAAAAAAAGTGAATTATGACCATTTTTCACACGTATGACTGTCGCAGCATCTGTAGGGTTTGTTGTTGTTAGTTGCGAAGTCGCAACTCCATGGACAACGTTCCTCCAGGCCTTCCTGTCCTCTACCATCTTCTGGAGTCCCTTTAAGCTCACGCCTACTGCTTCAGTGACTCCATCGAGCCACCTCATTCTCCGTCGTCCCCTTCTTCTCTTGCCCTCAATCTTTCCCAGCATCAGGCTCTTCTCCAGGGAGTCCTTCCTTCTCATTAGGTGGCCAAAGTACTTGAGTTTCAACTTCAGGATCTGGCCTTCTAAAGAGCAGTCGGGGTTGATCTCCTCTAGGACTGACCGGTTTGATCGCCTTGCAGTCCAGGGGACTCACAGGAGTCTTCTCCAGCACCAGAGTTCAAAGGCCTCATGTAGGGTTACATGGTCAAAATTCAGACACTTAGCAACTGACTAATTTTTAGGAGGGTTGTGGTGTCCTGGGGTCATGTGATCCCCTTTTGTGACTTTCTGACAAGCAAAGTCAATGGGGAAGCCAGATTCACTTACTAACTTCACAACTGCAGTGATTCTCTTAACAACGGTGGCAAGAAAGGTCGTAAAATGGGGCAAAGTTCGCTTAACAACTGTCTTGCTTAGCAATGGAAATTTTGGGCTCAATTAGGGTC
>NW_015394779.1:10084-11496 GCF_001527695.2 Protobothrops mucrosquamatus
TCCATCAAAATTTCAGAGGGGGGGGAAGCATGTTTTTTGTTTGCCTATAACCTAAGATCCCAAAAGTTTTTTTAGGAAGGAAGGGAAAGGATCAAATGAGGACTGCAAAGAAGGGGTAGATCCACAAAAGATGCTAACAACCGACTTTTTATCATTTCTTTTTTCAGCAAAACCCACTCCTGTTTTTTTTTTAAAAAAAATAGTACCGTTTTCCCTTCAACTTCTAAAAAGAAAGTAGCTCACCGGTTTGAAATAAACCAGAAAGAGTTTGTTCCTGGTCTAATTCACCCAAACAGAGGATCCATACTTCCTTGCCACAAACCACATCAAGTTCACAGTTTTGAGGGGTTCGTTATTTTGGAGGGGGTGGGTGGGAATCTGGAACGCCTCCGGGCTGCGTTAAGAATCGGAAGGCTAAGTTTTTATTCCACGCGAGAGAGGACGGTGCACCCAAGGATACACCAAATCCACGCTCGATTTATTTGGGGTGGTGTTACTCGTTGGTTTGTTTTGATCTTTTTTTTTTAAGCAGACACAAAAAAGAAGAGTTCAAGTGCCCTGCCAAACCACGCTCTCCCACGTAAACAACTCCTTGCGGTGTTGAAACGCTGGGTCTGTGTTTGGGGGAATGTCTTCCTGTTCCTGCAGCTTAAAAGACCCATTTCAAATTCTCTTTTTTGGGAGGAAAATGCAGATAATCCTCAACTTCCAACAGTTCGTTAAGTGGCCATTCAAAGTTACAACGGCACTGAAAAAGGTTTTCCACACTTACAACTGTTGCAGCGTCACATGATCAAAATTCAGGTGCTTGGCAACTGGTTCCTATTCATGATGGTTGCCGTGTCCCGGGGTCACGTGATCAGCTTTTGTGACCATCTGATGAGTAAAGTGAATGGGGAATCCCGATTCCTTTTACAACCGTGTTGCTAACTTAACAAATGCAGTGACTCCCTTCACAACTGTGGCAAGAAAGATTGCAAAAGGGGGCAAAACCCACGAAGGAAGGCAAACATATGTGGATAATGTTGCAAGATCCAATCTGGGTCAATCAGAAAGCTTGAAAGAACTAACCTCTGGTCCCGATGACCGATCCAGATTGGACCTCGCAATAAAATTCTCGACCTACCCCCACAACGTAGCCCAAACTTTCCTCTGTTAAGCAAGACCGTCGTTAAGGGAGCTCTGCCCCATTTTACGACTTTCCTTGCCGCATGCAGGGCTTTTTTTCAGCCGGAACGCGGCGGAACCGCGTTCCGGCACCTTTTTCCGGGCCGGCCGCACCAGAAATAGCCCCTCCCACACCGGAAATAGCCCCTCCCAAATTTTACTTGCATTCCTGTTCTCTAAAGGGGCGGTCCTAGGGTTTGATGAGGGCGTGGCCAGGTTTGAGTTCCGCCACCTTTTCTCCGAGA
>NW_015394779.1:16408-18040 GCF_001527695.2 Protobothrops mucrosquamatus
GGCAACCCAGATCTTCCACAGAAAGTACCAGAACGCCCAAGAGAAAAAAATGTGCATCACACAAATATTCCGTGCGCTTCACAATAACCTTGTGAAGGAGCCTGGTGCTGCTGTTATTGTTTGGGCTAAGCCTAAGGCAATTCTATAACGAGAGACACCCAGGCTTGTTGGCAGTTTGCAAGGCCCCAAAGCTGTGGTTCTGTTCCTGGGCATGGGAGCTGGACTGTCAAGTGCAGTCTGAGAGAGGATTGTTTTAATTGTTCCACGATTAGAGTTGTGTAGTTTTATTTTACCTTTTTTGCGTCTTGTTTCCAAGTGCTGTCAACTATCCTGAGGTTGGTAAAATACGTGGCCAGACAAGGTAAAATGGGTGGCCACTTGGATAAGCAGCGAAATGTTTCCAGCCACAAAGTAAAGCAAGTTCAATTGCCACGACTCAACTTCCGGTCAACCGAATGGACCACAGCAGCCTAAGAACCCTTGGCATTCTTGGGAGAATTTCCCCTGCCTGCAAATCCATGCAGTCAGATTGATTGATTGATTAAATTTATTGTCTGCCCATCCTACTGTAGGGTAACTCTGGGCAGCTTACAGTCATAAACATGTTTCTATACATATATATTAAAACATAAATAAATTAAAACTGAGCATTAAAATCTTGATTATTATCTGTACCGGTAGGACAACTGCATAGCTGTGTCCACCTATTTTTCGTCAGCTTTCACTTTTCTTTTAGAGCAGAATAATAGCTGCTTTATATGCTGTCCAATAACAGTCTTTTGATGTTTAAAATATAGAAGTTTTTTTTTCTTTAAAAAAGTGGAAATAGAGAAAATACATTAATAAAACCAAGGAAGCATTTAACATTTAAATGTATTTGATTTATGACACATAGTCGTTTTAAAAAAAACCTCTTGAAACCAGAGCAATCCTGATCACTGCAGTTCATATAATCATCAAATGCAGATTTGGATGAAATTGAGATGGTTAGGGGGGCTGGAGGCTAAAACATATGATGAACGGTTACAGGAAATGGGTATGTCTAGTCTAAGAAAGAGAAGGACTACTAAGGGGTGACATGATAGCAGTCTTTCAATATTTGAGGGGCTGCCACAAAGAAGAGGGGGGTCAGTCTTATTTTCTAAAGCACCAGAAGGAAAGACAAGAAACAATGGATGAAAACTAATCAAGGAGAAAAGTAACCTAGAACTAAGAAGAAATTTGCTGACAAGTGAGAACAATTACTCTTGCCTCCAGAGGTTGAGGGTGATCTATCACTGGAAGTTTGGACAACCATTTATCCACAATGGTATAGGGCAGTGGTTCTCAACCTTTTTAATGCCGTGACCCCAACCGGTCGTAAGTCGAGGACTAAACCGGTCGTAAGTCAAAGGACTACCCAACCGGTCGTAAGTCGAGGACTTTCCCTGCCTGGGAGCGCTGCGCATGCGTGGTTCCGCCCCCTGCGCCGGCCGAGGCGTAGCTGGCAAGCGGCAGAGACGGAGCAGGCCGACCACCAGCTGGCCCAGCCCAAGGGAGGTAAGGCACCCGCCGGAAAAGGGGGAAAAAATGGCGGACAAAAAAATGGCGGACAAAAAAAATGGCGGACAGCCTTGCTTGGCGACCCCCGTG
>NW_015394780.1:0-1808 GCF_001527695.2 Protobothrops mucrosquamatus
GAACTACATCAGCTCTTTTCCAGTCCTCCGGTAGTTCCCCAGTGCTCCAGGATCTTTGAAAAATATAGTTCAGTGGTTCTGAGATCACATCTGCCAGTTCCTTGAGAACCCTGGGGTGTAATCCATCTGGTCCTGGTGATTTGAACTCGTCTAGGCTGGACAGGTGCTCACTTACCGTTTTCTTGCCTATCTTAACTTGCGTTTCTATTCTGTTTTTTATGGCACTATTTTTGGTAGGTTGGTCTGTATTTTCCCTTTCTGTAAAGACAGATGCAAAATATGAGTTAAATAGTTCTGCTTTCTCCCTGTTGCTTGTCACCTTCTTGCCACTTTCCCCCACTAATGGATCTTCAAAAGTTGGCCAAGCCACCTGGGAGCTGGAAAAACTTCTGTGGGTTTTTTCCCAGATAATGCAAACAACAAAGCCTTAACACAAACCACGGCTAAAAACAGGCAATTTAAATGTCTGACCTAGAAAAACATTACAACCCATAAACAAATAAGCAACAACTCCATTAAAAACAGGCAATAAGCAGTTTGCCAAACCCAGTTGGAAGTTTATTATACGGAAGTGAGATCATGATTGAAAAACTGTGTTTTCAACTTGACCCTTCGCATTGCTGAACCTCAAAGCCCTTGAGTTTATATTGCAGGCAGAAAAATAATAGGGGTATCCTTTGCAACTGATGGGGTCTGAATGTTGGCTAAAATTGGTAAGCCAAAACTAGTACTTAAAATTGAGCTACAAATGAAACAGCCACAATATGGAGGTTTTGTTTCCAGATTGTGTCTAAAGGCCGCTTCAGAAACAAGAATTATAGTAATCTAATCTCAGTGGGAGCATTGTATTCCAGAGCCTAAGCAAAATTGGAGATGGGGCAAAAATAAAAATCTTTTACCAATTGGAGATGAGGGAAAAAGTCTTTTGGGCTATGCTAACCAGACAGAATTGCATCAGAAAAGCAAGCTTTTTCCACTGTCGAAAGGGTAAGATAAAAGAATGTTGGAATATTCATGAGCAGGAAGAGTCATGTGGTAACTCAGTCAGCCAATGTGAGAAAAGTGCTACTGAGTCTGTGAAAAAAGGTATTGAGTTAGGAGCTGGATTTTTCAGTCTTGGGTCTGTCTCTGTATCTCTCTGTGAGAAGTCTTCATTGTGCTATATTGCTGTAACGAAGAATGTATGGTATTGTAAATATTTTGATATGAATATAAAGAAGTTATTTGAATCAGCTAAAATGCAGTCAACTGTGAGAGCTTCTGATTTATTTTTTCACCAATAGAGAAATTAAAATTCTCTAACAGGTTATGGGCCCAAAGCTTACTAAGGACTGCATTGTAATTTAAAGCTGGAAGAAATTGCCTGTGTTTAGAAGTATAAGAACAAGGCAGAATTAGCAGAATGGCTGCAATGGAATTTAAGGAAAGCTCTGTGCCTCGTTTAGGCCAAAAGAATTACATTATATGGGCTGCTAAGATGGAATGTTTGCTGAAAGCAAAAGAGCTGTGGTATATCATAGAAAATCCCCCACAAGTGTTTGCAGCTGCTAATCAGAAAAGTCATGATCAAGCAATGGCTTATCTCATCTTGAATTTAGATGATGAACAGTTTCTAAATGTTGCAAATCTAAAGACTGCAAAGGAAATTTGGCTGAAGTTGAGAGCTGTGCACGTGAATGTTTCTGCATGCAATATAGTGCAATTGTCAAGAAAACTTTACAGGGCCTGTTTGCAACCAGGTGAATCTGTGGAACAGCATTTAAATAAAATGCAAAGTTTATTTTTGGACTTAGAACAACGTGGGATTA
>NW_015394780.1:4229-9632 GCF_001527695.2 Protobothrops mucrosquamatus
CAACTGTTGCTATTTCAACAGCGGAAGCAGAGTTTATTGCTTTATCTGAATTGTGTTCTGAAGTAACATGGTATGTACAGTTGTTGCAAGATTTAAATATTAATGTAAAAGAATCTGTAAAGGTATTTGAAGACAATGCTGCCTGTATAAAAATGGCAACTGGTGATAGGGTGAAGAACAGAAGTAAACATGTAGACATAAGTATTGTAATGTCAGGGAAGCTGTAAAAGGAAAATTGATTAGTTTACATCATTGTTCTTCTGAGGATAATTTGGCAGACATGATGACTAAACCATTGGGTGGTGTTCACTATGGAGAATGTATTAAGTCAATAGGTCTGATGTCTCTTCTTATCATGAAGGGAGGAGTGTTGGAATATTCATGAGCAGGAAGAGTCATGTGGTAACTCAGTCAGCCAATGTGAGAAAAGTGCTACTGAGTCTGTGAAAAATGGTATTGAGTTAGGAGCTGGATTTTTCAGTCTTGGGTCTGTCTCTGTATCTCTCTGTGAGAAGTCTTCATTGTGCTATGTTGCTGTAAAGAAGAATGTATGGTATTGTAAATATTTTGATATGAATATAAAGAAGTTATTTGAATCAGCTAAAATGCAGTCAACTGTGAGAGCTTCTGATTTATTTTTTCACCAATAGAGAAATTAAAATTCTCTAACAAAGAATAAGAAGATTGTGTTTATTTGTGACCATTTACAAAACCTCTGCAAACAGAAAAGGGCACAAGCCAAGTTTTAATTCACACAAACTTAATAGGACCATCCAAAATGGAAATGACACTGTCAATGTGGAAATGTTTCCTAGGGGTGGCAGTGGGATTGCAAGAAAACAACATTTCAAATGTCATCTACTGAGACAGCTGAAAGGAACTAAGCCCACTTCCTATTCACAAAAACTACATTTCCCAGCATACACTGCAATCATAAAATTCTAGCAGCTGTCAGCAGAGAGCTTGGGTTTCAGCCATTTTATTCTTTTTACAATGTCTTCTATTCCAACTGCAAAGTATAATATAACCAGCTAAGTATTTGGCCACCCTTTTAATCTATATTTCCTCTTTTTTCTTGGGGGTGGGGATGAACAATTATTTCTAGGAGGTATCCTACTCTTCCTCCTCCTTTTTCAACTTTGCCTAATTTCAGCAACCCTGGAACACAAAATCACATGTGGGGTCATACCAATGCTGCGGTGTGCATGATAAACATGAACACCACCCAAGTAATGAGACAGTCTGGAATAATTTGGGAAAGGAGACAAATAAAAACTTTAAAAAACAAAAAAACAAAAACAAAACCCCCACAGAGAACCAGTTTGGTGCAGTGGTTAAAACATCAGGCTAGAAACTGGAAGGAAGGAAGGGGATGAAGACATGGAGGAAGGAGGAATGGATGGACAGAAGAGGAAGGAAGGGAGAAAGGGAGGGAAGAAAATAGGGTTTCACTGTAAAACCTTAAAAATGGCTTTCTTGGGAAGCTACATTTTACAGCAAATCCCAGACAAAGATACACAGCCTTCCCTGTTATCATCTTTATTATGAACTGGGCTATTACTCTGCCCCAAGACCAAGGTAGGAGGGGCTTATAAGGCTAGCAGCAAAGAGAAAGGTATTTTCTCACCTTCTAGACTTCCACAAAATTCTTCATTAGGCTAGGGCAAGTAGCAGCACCCAAGCACAGATATATACATAGAAACAGGAAAAAGTGAGAAAAGAGGAAAAAAGATGAATTCAGCAATTCTACTGGCTTCAAAATTAATCAAGCAATCCAAAAATTACTCCTATGTGCATATATAAGTGACAAGCTGTTAATATTATGACTTTGAGAGAGCACGTCTAGTAAACTTCTCAAGACAAGTTAACCGAAGGGGCCAAACAGCAGCACCCCATTCTTCCTTCAGCAGCTTTTACAAATACGTAATTCAACCCGTTTTCATAGCCAGGCTCAAGCTAAGGAACTTTTGTGCATTGTGCAATATTATTTATAAATATTATTGCAGTTGCTAAAGAGCAGCAAGCAGCTGAGGGGCAATCGTTCTTAATATGCTGCCCATGAGGTTAGCAACAACTATAGTCTTTAAAAGGGGGAGAAGAGGGGTTTCATCCATGGGAAGGACAAGCTCCGACTTGTCACCTGGAGTCCACCAGCACTGACTTTCTGCCATCCTGCTCCCAATATATATATATATATATATATATATATATATATATATATATATATATATATATATAGGTCCTCTCTATATGGTCCAGCAGAGAGAGGGATTCAGACTTGTATTACCCTTTCTTTCCCCTTCCATCAAGCATGTCTGTTAGCAGAAAAGCAAAGCATCAATTAGGATGCAACTTGAAAGGCAGGAATTTGTGATGGCATTAAGAAATGGATATACACGGAGTCCTTGACTTAAGACCAGTCACTTAGCGACTGATTGAAGTTACAACAGAGTTCGAAAAAGCTAATTGCAACCCGGATTTCAAGTTCTAACATCTGCCTCCCCCAAGATCATGTGACTGTATTGTGGGCACTAACAACCAGCCTGCACGTAGTCATTTGCAACCTCCTGCAGTCACATGACCACAATTTATATCATATTTGCTGAAAACCAGCCTTTATTTCTAGTTTCTGGCAAAAAACAGCCATGGCGAACAATGGGTTTGCTTAACAACCATAGCATTCACTTAACGATCTCCCCTCCGCAAAAAAAGCTTGTAAAATTGTCCGTGATCATGTGGCAATCCAATTTATGACCATCACAACTGAAACTGCAGGCTCAATTACGGTCCTAAGTCGAGGACTACCTGTATGGGTCACTCTCCACCCAAAAACTCCATATTACGCTCGGTTCGCTTCACTTCCAGCAAGCACTTCCTAAAATTAAGGAAGGGAAGTTGCTATTTTGTTCCTGTTGCTGCTGCCGCCGCCAACATTTAAGAAGGACCCCCCCCATCTACATTTGATCAAAGGATTCAAATCTACTTTCTGCTCATCCTTGCCATAGACCCAGCAGCATCAGGATGCTTGCAACTGAGTCAAAGTACAAAGCCACACTATGTTTACTGCATGGTGGCAGTGGTGGGGATAGAAACTAACTCGTAAGAGTAAAGATTGAACTGGGAATACTGGATCTTGAAAAGACAAGATGGAGCGGGGATCTAGTAGCTCTCTTCAAATGCCCAAAAGTATCACGCAGTATAAAGTCAAGACCGCCTTACTCGCATTTCAGTCTGCTGGACAGGGGGTAATAGATATAAGGTACAAGGAAGCAGATTTCAACTGAGCACGAGAAAAAGGATTCTTAACAACAAGAGATAATCAGCATTGAAGCTCATGACTAAGGAAGGTGATGGCTCTTCTTTGCTAGATACTTTCAGCTGGACCGTACACAGCCTCCTATCAGGGATGTTTAAATTTGGATGTTTTGCACTATGGAAGGGTTGGACTCGGGAGGGCCTAAATATCTAAGCTTCTATGATCTAGTTAACGAAATACATCCCAAGGTAACAGCTTCTGGCCTTGTCCTCTTGTTTTTATGGGCCGGATTCTGTGCTTTCATAACTGGCCCCTCTTTTACTTTGCCGTCCTTTTTGCCTGTTCAATCCTCTTCTTGTAACTCTCCCAGAAGGCAGACAAACCATGAGGAACAGCCATCTTTACAGACTGCTTCTTCACTCACATGCTTTCTTCCAGCTTGGAGCTAGATGACAGAGCCAAGAAAGGCTAGAGCAATAGGATATGTCCAAATTTGCATGACACATGTCCCAAAACGTCCACATGAAGGAGAAAGTCTCATGCCTCCACATTTATCTTTCCCAATGTTTACAGCATAACCCACACTCAAATCAGGTAAGGCCAAAGAAAAAGGCTGATTCCTGTTTATGTCCACAAAGTTTTCTTGGAAGCATTACAGAAGCAGTTTGCTGTTTTTCTCCCAGATTCAGGATATTTTTTCCAGCTTTCCTAAAGTTTTGGCTTTCCAAGGTGGTCTCTCACTGAAGTATTAACCAGGAACTCCTGCTCAGCTTTTTGAGATCAGCCAGTTTCTACTAAAGTTGATATAGAACCTGAAGCGAGTTGAGACTCAGTCTAAGCGATTACTTGCTGTAGGGATTATCACTGTATGAACTTGGGAAAAGTTGGACAAGAGAGATGTTAGCCAACTTGGTCTCCTGGTTTGAAATTAGTTACAACAGAGAAAGAGAGAGAGGGAGAACACATATTATAAGCTTTGTCTCATATGCAGACACTTATCTCTTACAGTTTTGGATCAATTTAATTAATTGGTTGTTAGCCCCCACATGGTGGGGAGGGGAAAAACAACCACCTTAACACAATTCTTCCCACAAGAAAAACCCAGTTACATTCATTCAGTGTATTCTTAAAATGAAGCCACCTTCAAGTCATGATATGAAAGGGAGATGGTATTTTAAGCTCCCTCTAGCATACCATAAGCTGGTTAGAAATCAACAGTTGTAGGTTGCAGAAAATAGGGTCCTCTTCCTTTCCTTATATGGCTTTGGTCATCCATGGAGAGGAAGAATAGCAGGACCACCCAAATGCAACCCCCTGTAAACCAGGAGAGAAGACAAAACAATTGGCCTTAATTAACTTATCTGAAAAAAACCAGAGATAAAACACTCCAACAAACAGTGTTTAGCAAATTATCCGTATATTCAAAGTCCAGGTTCAGGGCCGTTCCCTTGGCCTGTATTTAGGCTGGGAAGCCAGGGACACCTGTGGTCTTCAAATATTGTTCCTTTGCCCCAGCCCATTTGACCAGCAATCAGGGATGGGTTTTGTAGTCCAGCAATATTTGGAGGGACCTAAGTTTCCCAACTCCAGTTTATATGGAGGACAGGTGCAAGAGTGCATGTCAAGAGTGGAACCATCAGCGCCTCTACAGTAAATGAGTCTACCTTGCTCAGTCCCCATCCTCTAGCTCAGTGGTTCTCAACCTTCCTAATGCCGCGACCCTTTAATACAGTTCCTCATGTTGTGGTGACCCCCAACTATAAAATTATTTTTGTTGCTACTTCATAACTGTAATTTTGCTACTGTTATGAATCGTAATGTAAATATCTGATATGCAGGGTGTATTTTCATTGTTATGAATTGAACATAATTAAAGCATAGTGATTAATCACAAAAACAATATAGCAATGCTCGCTGGAGAAGCTTACTCTTCCTTGCTCAAAAATGTTGGGAGGGAGGGAAGGGGAAGGAAGGAAGGAAGATTGAAGGGGAAAGAAAGGAGATGGAGAAGGAAGGAGATTGAAGGGGAAAGGAAGGAAGGAAGGAAGGAAGGAGAAAGAGATTGAAGTGGAAGGGATGGAGATGGAGATGGAAGGAAGGAAGGAAGGAAGATTGAAGGGGAAATGAAGGAGATGGAGAAGGAAGGA
>NW_015394780.1:14030-18365 GCF_001527695.2 Protobothrops mucrosquamatus
CAACCATTGTGACCGGTTAAGTTCGTGCCTGAAAGTCCTGCTTCAACAAGAAGAGCCTGCCACCCATCAACGCTGCATGAGTTCCGGCTGTAAGACATCTCACCGATCTCTAAAGAACATTACCGCAAGGCTGGACAAGGGGGGTTGTGGCTGGGAGGACCTGGGCATTGGCGGCCTCTGAAGAGGTAGCGCTACATATATAAATACATCAAGTTTTATAATTTCTATCCCCTAGTCTTTCTCTATAAAGCTATCCCTTCATCCCTTTCCTCCCCCCCCCCCGGACTTCCCAGAACTAAATACAGGAATAGTCACGTGAACAACCCAAATCTAACTAAAACAATCCGATTATAATACATAAAAGTATTAATTTACTTTAACTCTAATAAACAATAACAAACTTAACTATAAAATGCATATATAAGTTATATAAAATATATAAACTTTAACTCAAATAATAATAAAAAACAACAAAAATTATATACTACATATTTTAGCTCCAAAACCCAAAATATAATTATCCATCTTCCCCAAATCCAAATATCTAAAAATTAAACTTTACCATTTCTACAAAAATAAAAAGTAAAAATTAGCTACTAATCTTACTGCTATTAATCATCCAAATATCTTAAACCCATTAAATACCATCTTTAACTTCCTCTAAAACAGTATAAGTCCTTTAAAATAATACAATTATATATCATTAATCATCTAAACTCTTTTTTGATCTCAAATACTTGTCTTTTAAATAAAATTTTCTTTCTTTTTTTACAACAAATTTTAATAATATAATCATCTACTCTCTTCTTTATCAAATACTTCAATCCTTTAAATAAAATTTTCTTTCTTATTAATTCAAATAATATATATCCAAGAGATCAATCAAATATTCTAACTAAATCATAATCTGTTTTTTGTTTTTTTTTAATTCATACTTTCAGTCTAAAACAATATAGTCCTTTAAAACAATGAAAATTCTTCAAACATTAAAATATTCTTTCTTTTTACAATACTTTCTAAAGACCATTAATATTCCAAATCAAAAAATTTAAAAATAAAAAACTTTCAAAACAGGATTGATAGATCTTTGGAGAGTCATGTTTTTCCAGATGGTGATGAACTGCAACTCCCAGCATTCCCCACTCTTCCACAGCCTGGTGGAGAGCCAAGCGGCGGCACCTTCGGGGCCTCGGAAGCTGCACGGAGGATCCGCGCACCTCGGAGCCGCCAGCCACCCTCTCGTGCCCGCCAACCTGGAGCCCCCCATCCTCATCCCGGCACCTCTTGCCCTATCCCAGCTGCCCCCCCCGGGAGCTGCCGGCCCTCCAGCCTCCTGAGCGCCATCGCAGCGGTGGGGTCACGGGAGCCCCTTTCCACGCCGCGCAGCCCTTCACTGCCACGACCCTTCCCTGACTCGTTGCACGTGAGAGGGGTGCGGCCAGAGCGCCAACTCCCGCTTGGAAGGCACCGCTTCTCTCCTCCCGGTCCGGCTGGCTGGCCTCCGACGCACATGCGGGCATCGCTGCCGCCTCGCCCTCTTCCCCGCCCCCTGGCCGCTTCTGAGGCTTGGAGCCCGGCGAGCCGGGAAGGAGCCACTCGTGTCCGCCAGCCCCAGGGCCGCGCCGGGCGCCGGAGGGCCGAGGTGGCCTCTGACGGTGAGGGAGGGAGGCAGGCCGGGCAGCGCAGGGGAGGCTCCGGCGCGGCGCGGAGGGTGGCTGGGGGCGGAGCGCGGCCGGGCAACCAGGAGGCATGGGGACCGGCTCGGCGCCGCAGCTCAGCTCAGCCAGCAGCGGCAGCAGTGGTGGAGCAGCCCAGCGGCAGCACCAGCAGCAGCCCAGACCCGGCCTGGCTGCCCTGAGCCAGCCCAGGGCGGCGTCGGGGGTGCGTGCAATGGCGCTGCGGTGGCAGGAGCAGGCGCTGTTGGAGAAGGGTGCCCTGGAGGCAGAGGAGCCGGCGGAGGAGGGCGGTGGCGGCAGCCGGATAGAGCAACGGTGTCTCGGTTCCTAAGACCATCGGAAATGTGTTTTCCGATGGTCTTAGGCGACCCCTGTGAAAGCGTCGTTTGACCCCCAAAAGGGTTGCGACCCACAGGTTGAGAACCGCTGCTCTAGCTCTTTTGAAATGTGAGCAAAAGATGGGCGAGACCTTGGAATAGGAGACTGACTGTCCTCTTGGAGAAAGGGGACAGAGGAATCCCATTTCACCAGTGGAACATAAAAGTTTTGCTTAAAGGCAAAGTCCAGTGTTTTAAATCAAGTGCTGAAAAGTCAGGCTAATTTGAGTTCCAAGTACTAAAGAACAGTGAGAGCCTTTGTGTTCAATTCCTCTGGAACGTCTTGAGCTAAACAACCATCCCAGCCCTAAAGCTTTAAGTAAACCAGGATTTTTAAGGGACTGGCAAAAATATAGGGTAGATAGACAGCTGCTCACTGTCTCCAACCTTCAATGCCTCTAAGCCCTAGAGGAAGAGCTAACTTAGGGTTGGAAAATTATGACAGAAGGAAATGCTGGGTGGAATTATGGAAACCCCAGGCCAATAACTGAGACATTAAAAATATGTATGAGGGCACTACATTTGTGTTCCACCTCACTCAAACCAAGAGACTTGGAGCCCAGGGGCTTCTGAGTGATGGAAAATCTTGAGGCAGCTTGTCTAGGCAATGAGTTGAAGGAAGGAAGTCATCCTTCAGATTACTGCATCTCTTGGAAAGCAATGGTCAAAACAATCTATAGATGCATTAATAGGATATAAGATGTATGTGCTCAAATGCCTAGAAGGGTAATGAGTCATTTTAAGCATCTTGCCCTCTAGTGGCTGGAGAACAGATCGAAGGAAACAGAAGTCAAATTAGAACTGTTAGTCTCTGTAAGAGAATTAACACAACCCGTCAGAAGGTAGTCAGCTTAGACTGGTTGATCCCAGTAACTAAGTTGGCAATCCCATGATGGATTTGTCCCTGAATGGGCCCATATTCCACCCGTTCCCCATCAATGGTAATGATTCCCTTGTGAGTGAGAGGTTCTATGAGGAAAGCTCGGACAGGCAGGTGTGTAAAATAAGGACTGTCATGCTCAAAATGAGTGCCTTTCTCCATAGCTAAGAAGAGGCAAATCATGCTTACCCGGGAGATACCCGCCCTGACAAAGCAAAGATGGATAAGACCATCATTAAAGCCAGCGGTGGGCATGGTGAAGAGGTCTGCCCCTAAGTGAGTCTGGTAAATGGCCAAAACCAGCACAAAATCGTCCTCCACCGTCACCCAGGACTTGGGCACCGGTTGTTCAAGCAGGGCCAGAAAGTCATCCAGAGGGCCATGCATTTGCCGGGCAGAAGGCAACTGGTTTGATAGAACTTTGGGCAGATCGGTGTGCTGGGACTCCTTGTCAACCGTCACTTCTGACAAGGTTTCAAAACTGAAGTTGGATGCTTGGAAGCTGGAAGAAGAAGGTGGGGAGCTAGGTGAGGGGGTGGGCTCCTCAGCTGACTCCATCTCACGATGGCAGAAGGCTTGGCGCTCCTCGCAAAGGCCCATTATCAGAGACCGTGCGGTGGAGGGGCAGGTGCTGGAAGGGAAGGCTCCCATTGGCGGCTACGGTGATACTGTGCAAAATCGGCCGATGAGTTGCACAACCAAGAGCAGGAAGGTAGGAGAGCCGGCCCCGGTAAGTGTTGAGGGAAGCCAGGTGAACCATGGTCCCCAAGGTGAACCGGACTGGGCCCATGTGCCGGTACTTCTCACTTTCGATGTCCACATCTGAAATGAAGCCCCAGGCCACACCCAGGAAAGAGAAGACACGGGCACCTGATGCGGTGGTGATTGAGACCAGGTCCAAGGGAGAAACTGCCCCATGGCAGAGCAGAACGGTGCAGTTTGACAGCAGCTCCTGGCCCAAGACCTGTTTAAACCTGGCCAACAGGACAAAAAACAGAGACAGAACAATGAAAACTGCTCAGAGTCATTTGCCAAGTGGATGGCAGTCCGGTCCAGTCCAACCCAATCCATCTATCTACCTCCATCTCTTTGGAAGGACAGAAAGGGCAGGACAGCATCACTGAATAAGCATTTAGAAACAATATACAGGTAGTCCTCGACTTACGACTACAATTGAGCCAAAAATTTCTGTTGCTAAGTGAGAAAGTTACCGTATTTTTCGCTCTATAAGACGCACCTGACCATAAGACGCACATATCTCCTTGATTAGTTTCCACCCATTGTTTCTTGTCTCGCCTTCTGGGGCTTTGGAAAATAAATTGATCCCCTCCTCTTTGTGGCAGCCCCTCAAATACTGGAATATTGCTATCATGTCAACCCTAATCCTTTTCTCTTGACTGGC
>NW_015394780.1:18717-21198 GCF_001527695.2 Protobothrops mucrosquamatus
ACACTCCTCCATCCTCCTATGGGTGAGAAGGAAGAGGAAGATCCTCAGCCCTTCTCCTCTCCGCGACTTCCTTTCTAGCAATACTCGATGGTGTTGTGTTAGAGCGCCACCTAGTGACGTAAGGCTTCCCTGCCAGTATATGCTCTCCTCCCCTGCACTCAGGCTTCAGCTCCAGGCAGCATTCGCTCCATAAGACGCAGACATTTTCCTCCACCTTTTGGGGGAGAAAAAGTGCGTCTTATAGAGCGAAAAATACGGTAAGTGAGTTTTCCCCATTTTGTGTTCTTTCTTGCCACAGTTGTTAAGTGAATCACTGCAGTTCTTAAGTTAGTAACACGGTTGTTAAGTGAATCTGGCTTCCCCGTTGACTTTGCTTGTCAGAAGGTGGCAAAAGGGGATCACATGACCCCAGGAAACTGGAACCGTCATAAATATGAGTCAGTTGCCAAGCATCTGGATTTTGAGCACGTGATTGTGGGGATGCTGCAACAGTCATGGGAAAAGTGGTCACAAGTCACTTTTTTCAGTAACTTTGAACAGTCACTAAGCAAACGGTTGTATGTCAAGGACTACCTGTACAGGAAATCTACTTTTACCTGCAAATTTAGGAAATAAACTAGGTCAGGGGTAGGCAACCTTGGCTCTTTTATGACTCGTGGACTTCAACTCCCAGAATTCCTGAGCCAGCCATGCTGAGGGGAAAGGGAGAGGTTTCCAAGCTGAGCCATGCTGGCTCAGGAATTCTGGGAGTGGACAATTGTTTTACACCTGGAGGATGCACTTGGGGTTTTAACTTTTAGTTTTTATCTCCTGGAGGGCTGCCTGCAGTAGTCACTGACCGACATAATTCAATACTTGTCATAATATTTGATTCAGATGATATATCACTTGCTGATACTTCTCAAGATGCACATATCCCTACAGGGAGAGAAAACTGCCTTCATTCCAGTCTCGCATGCATTGGGAAGTTGTTATTATTGTTTATTATTAAACAAGAGGGGATTTTCAAAATTCTAGATCTCAGAAACAATTGCCATGCATAGGGGCTGAAAAGGTATATATCAGTTCTTAATCACAAGATTTTCCTGGGGGGGAGCACTTAAGCCTGTGTGAGCTTTTTCTATTCAAATCTAAAGGAATAATTTTTATTGTAAACAGCCCAGAGTCACAAGGTAAGATGGGGTGGTGTAAAAATGTGATAAATACATAGATACGTGGAGGTTAGGACCAACATTTTCAACCTTTTTGGCTTGGGAGGAGAGTTGAGTAATTACAAGGAAAACATGAAAATGTTGAATTCTTATAGAGACTTAGTCCATCTATTTTTTTGTCCTTTTTCAAGCTCTAAAAAAAAAGGGGGGGGAATCACATGTTTGTATAGGAGAAAGAAATGAAAGGGAAAGTCTCTGGATCAAGCTCAACTTCTGGTAACACACTTTTTCTTGGTTGTATTTCGGAAGAGGGTTGCCTTTGTTCTGGATCCTGTTTGAACATTACACTCCAGCCCTGCTATTTCTTGGCAATCTCCCATTCAAGTAGGAGCCAGGCCTGACCCTCCTTAGCTAAGGATCCAAGACATGATCAGCCAGGTATTACTCACTGTCAAGGTCCTTACAAGTTACCAGTATTAGGAGGGTGAAACTTGGGTGGGGCAGGGCAGGAATTTTGCAGGATAGAAACTCAGTAAATAGTTATGACGTTCATTACCCCACACCACAAAGAGGGCCCATTGATGCAAGTGCTTTTCTTTGCCCTCCTAAATGCAAATGTACCTTCTCAAACAGGGCACTTTTATCTAATTAATTACAGGACCAGTTTCAAAGCCGTGTACTGCAAGCTTCGCTTGTGAATTGCAGGCACACAGAAGCTGAAAGTTATTATTTGTGGGAGAAGGAAGAAGACTCTCTGTGCATGCTTCCTGATACTCGTACATGGTTTAGCTTCCCCTATCCAAGGACTGAACCTTAAAGAACAGAGGATTAAAATGCTGCCACTTTCTGGCTTGGGTCAGAAGTGCAAGGCTAGGATCATGGTGGGCAATGGCCACCCTTCCCAGGATTTTAGAACAGAACAGAATAGCAGAGTTGGAAGGGATCTTGGAGGTCTTCTAGTCCAACCCTCTGTTCAGGCAGGAAACCCTATGCCAGCGGTTCTCAACCTGTGGGTCGCGACCCTTTTGGGGGTCGAACGACGCTTTCACAGGGGTCGCCTAAGACCATCGGAAAACACATATTTCCGATGGTCTTAGGAACCGAGACACCGCTGCTCTATCCGGCTGCCGCCACCACCACCCTCCTCCTCCGCCGGCTCCTCCGCCTCCAAGGAACCCTTCTCCGACAGCGCCTGCTCCTGCCGCTGCAGCGCCATCGCACACGCCCCCGACGCCGCCCCGGGCCGGCTCAGCTGCATGGGCGGCCAGGCCGGGTCTGGGCCGCTGCTGGCGCTGGCGCTGGGCTGCTCCGCCACTGCCGCCACTGCTGG
>NW_015394780.1:24325-25526 GCF_001527695.2 Protobothrops mucrosquamatus
CGGAGGAGATGGATTGTTTAAGTTTAGACTTTGGAGTTAGAGATATTAATATTTGTTTACTTGTATTTGAATATCAGCCTAGGTTGGTTTGGGAAGTCCGGGGGGTGGGGGGATGGGATATAACATTGTGTAATATCTGTGATGTATTTCTTCTTTTTTTATGATAAAAATAAAAATTTTATATTGAAAAAAAAAAAAACTTGATGACAAAAAAAAACCTGTTCAAAGTTGCAATTGCACTGAAATGACTTATGCCCATTTTCCACACTTATGACCATTGCAGCATGCCCAGGGTCATGTGATTTATATTTGGATGCTTGGCAACTGATTCATATTTATGATGGTCACAGTGTCCCAGGGTCATGTGATCCCCTTTTGCAACCTTTTGACAAGCAAAGTCAATGGCAGGGCTGCTGGTGGCCAAGTGCTAAGGCGGGACTTCCCTCCCTCCCTCCTTCCTTCCCTGCCTCCCTCTTTCTCATGCCCACCTCCTTCTGAAGGAAGAATTTGAAACCCCCCCCCCCATATTTTCTCTCTTCCATATATTCATCAAACAAGGAAAAGCCTCCAGAGGCAGAAAATACAAACTGCTGAGTGAACTAGCTTAAAAAGGCACATTCCCTTTTAAGAATTAGGTACTGGCTAGAAAGGAAAGTAAGGAGTGCAGCCGGCACTTAAGGAAGCTGGCTAAGGCAGCCTCCCCAAATGGCTCCATTCATAAGTAAAGGAATGCTACAGGCAAAATCCATTCAGGAGAAAAATACTTCATAATCCCTTGCAGCAAAAGTTACAGCTAACAATAGCAGAGCAATAGAAGCTAACAGGAGACATCAGCCATCGGCCAAATAGAAATTGCCAAACACTCCTTAAGAACACAAAGCCCACATTGCACAAATCCCAGAACTTCAAAGTCACAAAAGCACATAAGAATCCTTCCACTCTCCATCTCCCTCCATGCCTCACCTCCAGCCATTGCTGCCTTTTTTCATTCCTCTTGGAAGGCGACTCCTCCCCCACTGCATTTCTTGCCCGTTTGCTGCTGCCAGCACAGGTGGCTGCCACAGCAGTTGTAGATCGGCTCATGGCCGGCCTGCTTGATCTCCTCTCCCCTCACCCTCCTCCTTCTTTTCGGTGCAGCTAGAGCTGACTCCACCTCCTCCCAAGGCTGCTGCTTCCCCCCCCCCCCCCCCCCCCCCCCCCT
>NW_015394781.1:0-2104 GCF_001527695.2 Protobothrops mucrosquamatus
TTGCTTCTCTCCTTGATTAGTTTCCACCCGTTGCTTCTTGTCCTGCCTTCAGGCGCCTTGGAGAATAGCTTGACTCCCTCTTCTTTGGGGCAGCCCCTGAGATATTGGAACACTGCTATCATGTCCCCCCTCGTCCTTCTCTTCGTTAAAGTAGACATACCCAATTCCAGCAACCGTTCCTCATACACACAGATACACACACACACACACACACACACACACACACACAAACTGGAAGAATGTAACTAGAAACCCAATGAAGAGTTTTCTACCTGGTCCCACTTGTCTCCTGGCATACAAGCCAAGTTCAAGTTTCTTGTGTTGTCCTACATGGACCAGGATCTGAATTCCTGTGGGACAACTTCCTTTTGAATAACCAGTGGAAATATCCTCCTGATGATGTTACATTTGTTGAGATGCACCAAGCTGGAAGAGAACATGCTTCATCCCAGTGTGAAGTCCTTGGTGAAGTTCTTGAAGTCCTGAGAAGATTTGAAGGGGGCAACGTCATAAGCCTTTCATGTAGGCAATGAATGTTGTCAACATGCACAGCCACAAGTGAGTTACTCTTAGGCGGACTGTCTGAGGCCATTGGGGTTGAGCCTGATCAGCTCCTTGGTGCTTCAAAGCCCAAGTGATCTGCAAGGTTGCCTTCCATGAGCTCCTTCAAGTAGAAGCATCAAAAGATGCTTTCCACTAGTGGTGGGCAAGGAGCACATCTTCATGTGCCCTTAGAGCAGGGATGTCCAACCTTGTCCACTTTAAGACTTGTGGACTTCAACTCCACAAGTCTTAAAGCATGGATGGCTGGGGAATTCTGGGAGTTGAAGTCCGCACATCTTAAAGTGGGCAAGGTTGGACACCCCCCGCCTTAGAGTGTCCATCAACCCTTGCAAAAAAAGAGGAAAATGAGACTTTTTTTGTTGTTGCTGGTGGTAGATTTTCCCTGAAGTCTCTCCTGATGCTTTCAGTCATTTACCAGCAGCCATCATCAACTTTTCCAGAGTTATTCCTGAACAAATTGGACTTTAGTTCCCAGAATTCCATGCAACAATTGTAGCAAGTCAGATTTTGGGGGGACATGAAGAAAGATTGACTCCTAGGCTATCTTATCTGTCTTTCAAAGTGATCCAGTTCCCATTGGGTTATTCCATACGATTTAACCAACTTGTGTTTCGGCTGCTTCTGAGGAAGAAAAAAAAATCATTTTCAATCAGGACCAGATATTCTTCCTCACGCTCTACCAATACAGCTGTTTAAAAGGGCTAAATTTCAGTAATATTCAGTTTGCATTTTGCAGACGTTATTACTTCTCTGGCTGAAATCCAAGAATTAAAATGTACTTAAGCAGTGTTGTTAAGTACCCTGACAGCCACTGTGCAAACATATTTCAATTGCAAGCCCCCTAAAATGATTATTAAAATGGTAAAAGCTGCCGCTAAGTGCAAAAATCCCATCAACCCAAATTGATCTGTCACCTTTAGAAAGACTCAAGGAGAGAACTGCAGTTCTCTGTGTAAGGAAAACGTCCCAAACTCTCATCTGAATTTCTGAACAGATGTAGCTATCCTGAATTGCTGGGCTGCGTGTACCGATCGTGTTCAATTCCTCCGTAATTTCTTTTCTTTCTTTTTTTTTAAAAAAACCCACACCAAATGCATGTATTACCTCTTCAACTTTCAGTTTGTGAATAGCTACAATGTGTTATGATTAGAATAATGTCCCCCGTCTTGGTCGCCCTCCAGATGGACAATAGCTCGTCCATTTGTTATGTTGAATGCATGCTTAGCAAGTCCACGTTTAGTATGTTGTTGTTGTTGTTCGTCCATCGATTTTCGATGAAGACCTTGACATCTTGTGGATTGTGGGCCATCAACGGTGTGTCCGTAGATGGCTGATTAGACTGATGTTAGCACGGAATGTTCTGCCACATACTGAACAGAGAAATGTGGACACTGTTGCTTCAGCATTTGCAGCTCTGGCTTTACGGAGTGCTCGCTTCTCTTGTGCCAAGATTGTCCTCCTGTGTTCATATGTCTGGCACCCCTGGTAAACCAGGGTACGCCATGTCGGTCGATCATGCGCCAAGAGTTCCCAAGAGATG
>NW_015394781.1:3987-6956 GCF_001527695.2 Protobothrops mucrosquamatus
TATAAAGGCCACCTGTGAAATAATGTTTGATAAAGGTTATTTTCTCTCTTGCTGAGGCTCCAAGTCAAGGCTTAAGAAAGAAAGATGGTTTGTTTCCTTGATTGTCGGTCTAGTGTTAATCTCTGCTCATATGGGTGTTGAATTGCTCCACATCCTCTGATACGTAGCCGGTCCTTCTTGGGACTCCAGAGTACAATCCCACCACAGCCTTTAACAAAAGAGAGTATAGTGGGCTTTTTTTCCAGATAAGACATTGTCCTAGATTCATCTCTAAATACAGGCCATACATTCTTAATGCAATTCAGCCAGGCAAAAAGCGAAGGCAACTGAAGCGTTTCACCAAGGCTTGATCCGAACAAAGTCAACAGTTCTATATCTGAAGCCGATATTTCATCTCCGAAGGAGTTTGAGCGATAATGGCCAAGATTTCACTCATCCAGAACTAGTCAGAGAATAGCTCTGTTTCTGTCAAATGCTATTATTTTTTCCTGACCTGTCACCACCGGGGTTGCTATGACATTCCTCTTTAGTAACTTAGTTCTTACTGTATTTGTAGTCCATCGGTAAAAAATGCATTTGGGGGCACGTTGCATTGTTACCTAAGAGTCGTGTTCACAGAGACAGCTGACTGAGTCAGCCACTCCATTGGAATTCCCAGTGATCTCCTCCTCCTCCTCCTCCTCCTCCTTTTTCCTCTCTTCTATCTTTCTTCTCCTTCCCCTTCTTTTTCCTCTCTTCTGTCTCCTTCTCCTTCTCCTTCCTTCTCTTTCTTTTTCTTCTATCTCCCTTCTCCTTCTTCTCCTTCCTCTTCCTCTTCCCCTTCTTTTTCCTCTCTTCTCCTCCTCTTCCTCCTCATCCCTCCATCCCTCCCTTCTAGCACTGATGTTGTTACCTAGCTGGGTCAGGAAATTCTGCAAGGAAACCACCAAGCTCGGAGAGCACCAAGGACCCCACTGTCCATTTGTCCTCCTCCTCCTCCTCCTCCTCCTCCTCCTCCTCCTCCTCCTCTCCAATTGCTAAACTCGTCCTGCCCCTATCATATTTTCTCTTGCCTCTTTGACAGCTTGCAGGCTAAAAAGCAGCTTCCCAACTTTTCGTTCAAAGCTCCTGTCTCTGAAATCGTAGCTCATACAGCCTATTACGCTGTCTGTTGTACTCAATATCCAGCAAATAACCTATCAGTTTCCATTACTCAAGGGTGCAGAAACAAGTTACTTTGCACCTTTCCAAGGAAATGTATCTGGAAGAAAAAGAAGATCAAAGTAATTCCCCAGAGTTATCAGTTCCAGGCTGAAAAGTTACTTTCGAATTTTTCTTTCTTTCTTTATCTCCAATGTGGTGAGGCTGCTTCCGTTGTTCAGTGTTAAGTGGCTCGCCCACTACAACGCTCAACTCTCACCAAAGACAGAAAACCTAACACCACCATTCGTAATCTGATTGTCATAATTGGGGACCCTTGATTGGAAATCAGATGGAATCTGTTCGTTACTGCCTTTCCTGTAAGCTTTTAAACATATAATTGCTTTGGGGAGCCTTCAGTGAAGAATTGAATGGAATGGAATAGAATAGAATAGATGGAATAGAATAGAATAGAATAGAATAGAATAGAATAGAATAGAATAGAATAGAATAGAATAGAATAATGGGAATGGAATGGAATTGAATGGAATGGAATGGAATGGAATAGAATAGAATAGAATAGAATAGAATAGAATAGAATAGAATAGAATAGAATAGAATAGAATAGAATAATGGGAATGGAATGGAATGGAATGGAATGGAATGGAATGGAATAGAATAGAATAGAATAGAATAGAACAGAATAATGGGAATGGAATGGAATGGAATAGAATAGAATAGAATAGAATAGAATAGAATAGAATAGAATAGAATAGAATAGAATAGAATAGAATAGAGAATAGAGAATAGATACCAGATTTTTTTCCAAGTCTTCTCAGGCAAGTTAACGTAGATCATAAAATAAAATTAAGAAGCACCAAACCCATCCTAAATTTTTCCATGCATAGTCCTGCAAACCTTTTCCAAAGGCTGATCAGAAAATCCAACGTGATTTTTCACAAGAAGTGAAGGACTTATCCTCAAAAAACAAAAAGTCTTCTGCGGAGGTCCATAAACTGACAAAGTCTTCCTTTGAAGTAGCCACCTCTCTTCTTTTTCTCAAACCCCTTTTTTTAGTTGCACATTATTTTCCAAAACAGCAGAAATAGCCAGGTGGCTGAGAAACAAATTACTCTTATTTCTTCTGCGACTGCCGAAATATTCCATCAAGAGAAATAATAGCTTTAAGGGTACCTAATCAGCATTTATTTCATCATTAAATAATTGCGCATGGTATTTCCACAATAACAACCTATCTAGCAAAAATGGATAATGGCTGTAGCAGCAGTGGGAGTAGTCGTTAATTAAGCTTGAATGGACCAAGCTATGCTTCCTTCAGGGTCACAGCAACCTATCCATAAATGGGATTTCTTTGAGTGCAATAAACTCTGAGCAAAATCACAGGTCCAACTAGACAGGGACGTCCAGATGTGTTTTGATGGCTTTCTTTCAGTCATACATCAACTTAGCTTTGGATCATCCAGCTTAGGATGGTCTCCATCAGTGACGGTGAACGTTATATGACGCTATGGAGAAGATGAAGCCTCTAGATGTTGACCATGTTGACTAGGGCTGGTAGAAGATGTGGATCAGCAATGTTTGGAAGGCTTCCTGGTCCTTGGTCCACACTGGAGCCTCTTCGGGTTTTTCTGACTAGGTGTTTTTCAGAAGACCTATTTTCTTGAAGCTTAAGCCTTTGTTTCTTGTCTTGTCTTCTGGAAAAATACTGACTCCTACATGACAGATACCAGAAGAGCTCATGATTGTTTTCTGTTCTCCAGGCTAAATATACACAAACATTATATAGGTCTTTCCAAGACCTTCAGAGGTTGTTCTCTGGGCACTTTCCA
>NW_015394781.1:10247-11494 GCF_001527695.2 Protobothrops mucrosquamatus
TCCCTTCCCTTCATCTTTTTTTCCTTCCTTCCTTCCTTCCTTCCTTCCTTCCTTCCTTCCTTCCTTCCTTCCTTCCTTCCTTCCTTTCCTCCCTCAACCCTATAAGCTAAAGGGAGTCTTGTGTAAAGCGATAACCGTCAATCTTCAGATCTGCATGCTTGAGCAAAAGATTCAGATGTAAACTCTTGAGACAGTCTCCCATATTCCACCTTCCAGACTTTCTTCATCAAAGGAAGCCCTCTTGCTTTCATCACAGACATGGTAGAAAAAAGAGAGCTGCGTTCATCTATGGTAGCAATAAATAAGTAAATAAATAAATCAGGAGTCTGACAGCAACGTTTCTGACTAACACAGTTTATGAAAGCTTACGCCTTTTAATAACATGCATTAGATGGGAAAGGGGCTATCAAACCCCTGATTCCTTGCTTTCATCCTCCGACTCCCCCCAAAAAACAAACCACAATACCCAGTTTGCCTCTTTTCGACAAAACACAGACCTGCAAAGTTCAGGCTTCTAATATTTCACATGGGACAGGGAGCAAAATTTTGAGCTAATCCCAGCCTCGCTCTTATCTACCTCTGTAAGCTTTCCAGGGACTTTAAAGTGCTGTAGTGATAACGGCGGGTTTATAAATCTTTTGTGCTCTAAAATATCTAACCCCCCCCCCCCCCCCCCCGATCAGTACAATTCAAACAACAGTTGTGCTTCGGTGGAAAAAAGCAGCATGTCACATGCAGCTGCTAATAACACCAATTAACTCTTAAAACCAATTAGACCTTTCTCTCGAAAGTCACACTGACCTGTGATTTGCAAAAACTAATAAAGGCCTAAAGTTTTGGTAATTTTTTTTTTTAAAAGAGAGAGAGAGAGAAAGAGGGGGGTGGGAAGAGAAATACTGCACAAAAAACATTTTTGTTTTAAAGAACTAAAAGGTGTGTTTTGTGCAATGTTTTTCTCTCTCTCTCTTTCTTAAATTTCGTGATTAAATCAAGCTAAGGCCTCCAGCTAGAAACTGGGAGATATGATTTCCAGTTCTGTCTTAAGTATGAAAGTCAACTGGATAACCTTGGGCCAGTCACTCTCTCGCAGTTTCATGACCCTACTGGGTAACTTCATCAGTGCTAGAATGGAGTGGGGTTTGCAGGAGGGAGGAGGAGGAGGAGGAAGAGAAATGCTGATGGGGGAGAAGGAGAAGGAGGGGGAAGAGAAAGGAGGAGGAGATGAGGAGGAGGAGGAGGAGGAGGAG
>NW_015394782.1:0-1342 GCF_001527695.2 Protobothrops mucrosquamatus
TCCAACCCTCCCTCGGTTTGTTCCCTGGGCTGTCCGGGGTCTCCTCGGGGGTCGGGAGGGGCCCCTCAGCCTCTTCTGGGGGGCTAGCTAGAGGACCGAGGGGGCCGCCCCACCTGGAGACTCAGCCGTGGGGCGGAGCGGGAGAGTCCCGGAGCTGCCCTGGGGAAGAATCCGGCCTTGTTGCCTGATGGATCAGGGCTAGTTCTCGGTTCCGCTTCGGGGGAGCCCAACGCTTCAGGCCGGGGGGGGGGGAGCGGGGGGGAGGAAGCGAAACTCCAGCACTCCTCCAGCTGTTGTGGGTTGCGGAAAGAAACAAAGTTCCTCTGTGTGTTTGTGTGTGTGGGGTGTGTGTGGAGGGCTGGGATGGCAGGAGAAAATCAGAGAAGATCAAAATCCTGCTGGGGAAACATGAAAAGAGTCCAGGAGTTCTGCTCTGATCAGGCGCTGCCTGCATCTGGGACCCTCTTTGTGGGATTGGCTTTATATACACAACTGTTGTGCAGTGGGGTGAGCCCTTCCCCTCCCTCCCCTCCTGCTCTGAGAGTTTCTCCTCAAGTGATAGATGTTCCTTTAACATTTGTTAATTCTTCCCTTTTTTTAAAAAAATAATGTGCCTGAAGAAAACCTCCTTGCTGTGGATACAACAGATTTTTGAAATTGGGGGCAAAAAAGGAACCAGGACGCAAAAGAGGGGATGTGGAAACCCAACACAGGGTCAGTCAAAAGGGACTCGGATGCCTCTACACACCAACGCTCAAAGTACGAGGGATAAACAGGGAGAATCTGAAACCCAAAGGCAGGGGTGTCATGGTGGCAATTCCTGAAACTTAGTGGCATGAAACCCATGACGGGAAGGCACAACTGAAAAGATTTAATGTTGAGGAATTGAGCGGCAGCTGTCCAAATGAAGTGGGAGACACTGACGCAAACTTGTGGTTTTACATCAATAAGTATATTTAACCTCTATATTTACAGCAGATAAGATAGTCAGGCACATCACTACATCGTGAGGTAAATAGTGAGGTAAATCACAAAAGAGCCGACAGAGCCCACAGAAGAAAAAGGCGGGAAACAAGGGAAACTCCCCCTTTACACCTGCAGCCACCAATCAGAGCACAGATCGCCTCACGCAGGAGCCCGCCCTCCCTCAACTACAAGGCTGTGTTCTGGAGACCATTGTTCCCTTTCCTGATCCAGCTATGAAATTTAATATTTTAACCTTTAAAGTGTTCCAAAGAAACAGACCTGATATGACTTTGGTTTGGGGAAGAATCCGGGCTTGTTGCCTGATGGATCAGGGCCAGTTCCTCGGTTCCGCTTCGGGGGAGCCCAGCGCTTCAGG
>NW_015394782.1:4425-5878 GCF_001527695.2 Protobothrops mucrosquamatus
TCCCCCCCCCAATCCAGACCCCCCGATTCCGCCTCTGGGGCTGGGAGCCTCCGCGTCTCTCTCTCTCGTCTCTCTGGGGGCGCTTGTGGGGCGGCCTCCATGGGCTCCGCTGGGCTCCCCCTGGTGCTGCTGCTGCTGCTGGCGGGGGCGCTGGCCCGGATCCCCGGAAGCGAAGGGGGGAAGGAGACCCCCGGTAAGGGGGGGGCTGGGCGGGGGGAGGATATGGGTGGGAAGCACCCCAGATACTCGTGGAGGGGAGGGGGAGAAAGCTGCTGGGTCTCCAGACGTGACTTTGGGAAACGGTTCGAGGGTAAGAGTGGTGGGAGCCTGCAACAGCCTCGATCTCTGCGTGGTCTCCTCCCTCTTCCTCCCCCCATCCCCCCTTCCGGGAGAACGTAGAGGGATCTCCTTATAGCCAAGATGGGAAGTCCCAGCCTCGCTCCCCCTCACCCCCACCCCCCCAATATCTGGGTCGGAGTCGGCTGCATCGAAAGAGGAAGGAGGCGGAAAGCGAAAGCGAAAGAGGGAAACTGAGGCATTTTCGGACCTGAATCCACACAAAGAAAAAGATGCATTTTAGAAAAAAGTATTTTTGCTTCTTCACTTTTTTTCTGCATCTCAAATTTGACGCTTTGAAGGTCCGGCAAGAGTGGAGCTTCGGTCCCTTCTGGGGGAGACTCTAGATTTGGGGAGGAGACCAAGAAACCCCCACCCTCCATAATCCCCCATTGCAAAATCGGGTCCTGGAGGGGAGGGGAGAACTGAGGCAGGAGGACTTGGGGGGGCGGGTCTGAATTGCTCCTCCGAAACTGGCTCTGCAAAACTCTTCCCTTTCTGAGAGGGGCTAAGAGACCCCCCCCTTTGAGATGCTCCGGGGGGCTGCAGGGGGCCTTTTGGGGAGGGGGATAGGAAACAGGTGCAACCCCTGAAAATCATCCAAAGGCAGGTAATTGGGCTGAAGATTAGGGGGAAGAAGAAAAGTTGGGGGACCCAGGGAAGGTGGGGGGTTCCCTCCCAAAGGAAGAGAGAGTGGGGGGCTATGGATATTACTTTCCCTCCATCCCAGAAAGTTTCGGGAGGTCTCTTCAGCCCCCCTCCCCTCACACTTCCTCCCCCTTTTGATCCAACGTTCCCTGAAGAGAATAGATCTGCTCGACCAGTTGAGCTTCTGCCTGCCTTTTTCCACCCGGGGAGGATGGAGGAGGTCCAGCGGGAAGTCCCTCCCCTCCCCCTCTTTCTTTCCTTCCCCCTCCAGACCCCCCCAGCAAGTCTGCCTCCCCCCATGGGACTGAAAAAGTTCCCCCTCCCTCCTCCTCCAGGGGGCGTCTTCCGCCAGTCTCTCACGGAAGGTCCCCCGCCCCCTCCCCGTCCCGAGTGGGTTCCTCCTTTGCTAGTGGCTGGGAACGATGGACTCTGGAGTCCCTTCTGACGGCCCTCCTCCTCCTCCTCCTCC
>NW_015394782.1:9519-11494 GCF_001527695.2 Protobothrops mucrosquamatus
AAACAGCCTGGGTGAAATCCCCCTTTTTCCCCCTCAGATCTCCCTCTGCTCATGTCCACTCATCAATTGCCTTCGTTTCATTTTGGGAAGGATCGGAGGGCTTCGGAGTTTCCCAGCATTTGGCCTGGGGGGTGTCTGTTGTGTCCCAGGCTGGGTGGGCTCACACGCCTCCCTCCCAAACCCCCTCCCCCTCCCAGGCTTCCCTCCCCCTCCCCCTTTCTGAGGTCTGGTTGCAAGCAGGGTGCATAGCAAGGAGTCACCCAGGACGGCCTCCCTCTGGTGGGTCGACCTTCTGCCCTGGAAGCTGTCTCGGGGATGGTGGTGGGGCTCCCCAGAGTTACGGTCCTGGGGGCTTCGACCAGCCATCCCTGGGTCCTGCCTGTGGTCTGATTGGGAGTATTTATTGCTGCTGGATTTGTGCAATTTGATGATGGAAACTGATCACAATCAGGAAGGATTTATTTTTTTCATCTTCCAGGATCCCTTTTAATTTCTTGCTGCAATTTGCTTTGGAAGATGACACAAAACACAGAATATTTTTAGGAGTAAAGAGGGATCTTGGCCTGAACTAACCCACTTGGTCTCCTGTTCTGGACCCTCCTGTGTCTCCCCCCCATGTCCCTCCTCCCCCTCCTCCCCTCCAACCAAGCCCACTGTCTCCATCTCCCCCACCAAGCTGGATCCTGCTTCCCCCCACACCATCCTCCTCTGCATCGTGAGGGGCTTCTACCCTGTGGAGATCGAGGTCCGGTGGCTGAAGAACGGGCGCCTGGAGGAGGAGGGCGTAGCCTTTGGGGAGGAGCTGCAGAACGGAGACTGGACCTACCAGCTCCAGGTGATGCTGGAGACCCAGCCCCAGCTGGGGGACGTCTACACCTGCCAGGTGGAGCACATCAGCCTGGAGGCCCCCATCACCGTCCAGTGGGGTGAGCCCCTCCCCTCCCTCTCCTCCTGGTCTGGGGACCCCATCCTGCCCTGAGAAGGGGGAGAGACCCTCCCTGTGGGGGGAGCTGGGATTGACCCTCTTGGGGGGGGGAAGCTGGCCTTGATCCTCCTGCTCAGGGGGGGCTCCTTCTCCTTCCCCAGAGCCCCGATCCTCTAAATCTGCCAGGAGCAAACTCTGGACGGGGATCGTGGCAGCCGTGATCGGGGTGATCTTCTTTGCCATGGGGCTCTCCCTCTACCTGAAGAGCAAGACAGGTGAGTCTGGGGGGCTGGATGAGAGGTTGTGGGGAGGGGACCATCCAGGGGAGGCCTCTCAGCAACCTTAGCAGATGGCAAGGAGGCTCCCCTTGGAGATTTGCTTGGGAAATTCTGTTCTCTGAGAGTCTACTGTATGAGTGAGCATCCTGCAACCTATCATGGGCTATCTATGGGGAGGGGGACCCCGTGAGTCCTCCAGCCCATGAAGGGTTCTGATTGGCTCTTTTTCTCCTTCCAGCAACTCCCATCCAGCCTCCTGAAGGTGAGTTTCTCCCCAAGTTATAGATCAGTGGGGGTGAACCTATGGCTCGGGTGCCAGACGCGGCACTCAGAGCCCTCTCTGTGGGCATGCGCGCCCTCACCCTAGTCCTAGGCCTTCAGCTGGGTTTTATTTTTTTTCCCAAAGAAATTTTATTATTTTCCATCAAAAAAACCAATCATAACATAAGTAAACACAATAACAAGTAAACCCCCCCCCCGGACTTCCCAAACCTAATCCCAGGATAATATTCATATAAAAGTAAACAAATACTAATATCTCTAACTCCACAAAATATCTTAATCTACATGAAAAGATAGAAAGAGTAAACAAAATAAGAAAATCTAAAAACCTAAATTATATTCTACCACTCTATGCTTCTTTTGAATATAAACAATCCATCTTCTCCATATTGATAAAAATTGTTCATTCGAATGATTCTTCAAATAAGCCGAAATCTTTGCCATTTCAGCAAGATACGAAACTTTCAATCTCCAGTCTCCCATTGTAGGC
>NW_015394783.1:0-2985 GCF_001527695.2 Protobothrops mucrosquamatus
ATCGGCTGACAGAACGCAAACGGACAGAACGCAGGTCTAGCTGGGTCACCATGGGCATAACCGGCTGCACCGGACTCAGCTTCGGGCCCAACTTGGCTCCAAAGGTAGAATCCGAGTGGTGTCGGCTTACTTTGGCTTTGCTCTTGTGCGAGATCTTCAAGCCCGAGAGGTCCAGGTGTGTTGGTGGGGCAAAGGGCAGATCGAAGGAGAGACGAGACTTGGGGCTTCGTTCCATAGGAGAAACAGGGGGTAGGGAGGACTTCCTCTCCGGCACAAGGGGCCTTGTCCGTCCACTCTGGTGAGGAGCATGACCCAGAACCATGGATGTTGGAACGGTTGGGGTTGGCGTTTCAGACTGACTGGAGTAGCCACTGGAGGGAGACATTAGCCCTGTCAACCTCCCTGGGGAAGAGGTTTTCAAACTCATGTCAGCACAGAGGTGAGATGGGGTGGTGGCCCGGGAGACAGAAGGAGATGGGAGGGACTCAGAACTACCACGTACTTTGGACAGTTCAATTACAGTAGTCCCAGTAGCAGTGCTGGATCCGGACAAGGAGCAATAAGGATCCCCAGAATTCCATTCAGGCATAAAGCCCTGCTGGGCATAGGGCCTGCTCTCCAATTCCCTGGTTGGATCACCTTGGACTTTGCTGTGGACCTGTGCATCGGGCAGCAAATAAAGACTTTTGGGTCTCTGATCCTGGGGCAGTGCCTCACCACTCACTTCTGCTTCGCCGACTTGCCCTTCTTTTATCAAGGAGACGCTGCGCATGGGTGGGCAAGGCTTCTTCTTGGCCTTCTTGAGAGAGATACTCTTGGTTCGTTGTCGGCGCTGCCTTCGGGCCTCTTGCTCCAGAGCCAGGGAGATGTTGTCTGTGCTGGTGCTCCCCTCCGAGCTGGCACTGGGATAACTAAGGCCACAGGTCTCACTGCCCCCAATGTCCACTGAGCACAGGGAGGCTGTGTCTGTAGGGACAGAAAGTGACCTCTCACGGAATTTGCACATGATTCTCTCCCTCTCCAGTTGGGACGATTCCTCTTCACTTGAGTTGACAAGGGCTGCAGGGACTTTGACGTCTCTCGTTCCACACCTCGAGCTTCCCTCAGCCTCTAAGGGGGACTCAGGAGAAGTGCAAAACGTCCCACACTCATTCACCCCAGCCATATTGTCTTGGCTAATGAAGAAAGAAGAAAGCTGATCTGCCTCTGGAGTGTCCCTGGGTGTGCAAGGAGACATCTGAGATGCGCTCTCTGCTGCTGCCACCTCATTTTGGCTCACAGGAGAGTTGGTGTAGCAGAAGGAGGATGTGCTGCAACCAGGAGAGAAGATGGAGTCCTCTTTGGGGCCATTGCACAATGGGCTGGCGTACATCACCTTGGGGTTCTCAGCACGGCCTGCTTGGATTTGGCAACCTCGTCCCTGTAGGACTCCCCCGAGATCACTGAAGGTCTTTCTCAGCTGTGGTCGGGACTGAGGAGACCGGGCTTGGCGAGTGGAGCTCCTTCCATTGACCACATCAGGGACAAAATTGCAAGAGATGGACTCAGCTATGGTGGCCGGTGGGTTGACGATGGGCCCATTGCTACTTCCTAGAGAAGAGTTAGAAAGGCAAGGATGAAACAGAGTAGAGAAGCTCTTTAAGACCTGTGGACTTCAACTCCCAGAATTCTGTCTATTCAAGCCAGCTAGGGAATTCTGGGAATTGTAGTCCACAAGTCTTAAAAAACTGCCAGTACCTTGCTTAGATACACAACATGGTGCCGATTAAAGAAAAGAGCCTTTTATTCAGCTTTGGGTGCACCCCAGCCTGCGACGTATGTTTTAAATCAACAAATAAAATAAATATCTTTACGACTGACCAGCAAAAACCAAAAAAGCAAGGGAGCAGCTGCCCCACCAGTTGGTCACCTGGATCACGTAGAGAGAGGTGGGGAAAACCAATCACGGTCCGTCTTCGGCGTAGCAAAGACTTGGGATTCATGGCGGTCTCTGTATTGAACAAGGAGTGCCGTGCGCTGGCGTGTCGAGCAAACGGCTGCCCTGGAATCGAGAAAAAAGAGATTCAGTGGTCCAAGCAAAGACTAGGAAGCCCAGAAGATGACAACAGACAGGAGAGGCAGATGACCTTAACTCGTGTTTCTCAATCTCAGCAGCTTTAAGATGGGTGGTCTTCAATTCCCAGAATTCCCCAGCTGGCTTCAACAGAGAGATGGTTTGCATGTAGGTGTGTAATTGTGACAGGAATGGAGGGACAAAAACCCACCAGCATCCTCTAAAAATCTCAAGCTTTTGCTGTGCCGAGTTTGAATTTATTAGATGCTGATGGTGATAGGACCACAAATGTAGGCTAACATTACACGCAGTCCTCATTTAATGACCACAGCTGGAACCAGCCACTTGGTCGTTAAGGGAAGAAGTTGCTAAGCGAAACCCTGACTGTATTTTCAATCTTACTTCAGCTTTCCTTTGCTTTACAGACCCGTGAAATGAGAGGACGGGTCACAAAGTTGCTTTTTTCCCCATTACCACTCTTGCTGAGAACAGTAGTCACCAAACGAGGCAGCTGCTAAGCAAGGACTCCCTGTACGTGCAACACTCACAAACAAAATACCCAAAATGAGAGGGAAGAAATAGTGTGTTCCAATATCTCAGGGGCTGCCCCAAAGAAGAGGGAGTCAAGCTATTCTCCAAAGCGCCCGAAGGCAGGACAAGAAGCAACGGATGGAAACTAACCAAGGAGAGAAGCAACCTAGAACTAAGGAGAAACTTCCTGACAGTTAGAACTATTAACCAGTGGAACAACCTGCCTCCAGAAGCGGTGAATGCTCCAACACTGGAAGTTTTTAAGAAGAGACTGGACAGCCATTTGTCTGAAATGGTATAGGGTTACCTGCCTGAGCAGGGGGTTGGACTTGATGACCTCCAAGGTCCCTTCCAACTTTATTATTATTATTATTATTATTATTATTATTATTATTATTATT
>NW_015394783.1:3045-9178 GCF_001527695.2 Protobothrops mucrosquamatus
GACAAATTGCTGTCCAGTCTCTTCTTAATAACTTCCAGTGTTGGAGCATTCACCGCTTCTGGAGGCAGGTTGTTCCACTGGTTAATTGTTCTAACTGTCAGGAAGTTTCTCCTTAGTTCTAGGTTGCTTCTCTCCTTGGTTAGTTTCCATCCGTTGCTTCTTGTCCTGCCTTCAGGCACTTTGAAGAATAGCTTGACTCCCTCTTCTTTGGGGCAGCCCCTGAGATGCTGGAACGCTGCTATCATGTCCCCCCTCGTCCTTCTCTTCGTTAAACTAGACGTACCCAATTCCAGCAACTGTTCCTCATATGTTTTAGCCTCCAGCCCCTGATCATCTTTGTTGCTCTTCTCTGCACTCTTTCTAGAGTCTCAGCATCTAGTTGCACATTTGCATGCACAGAAGTCCAGATGCAAAGCTTCAATGCCTCTTGCACTTTTCTCTCTCCTGAACTAACACGCTGAGCTCAGATACTTTTCCTTGCAATCCTTCCATCATTTCATTATAAGAAACTGCCCTTACACACACAAGCACACACACACACACACACACACACGATCTATTCTACCTGAGACGTTGATGGGGATGATGTTTGCTTGGGTGGAACAGGGCTGTTGTAATCTCTTTTCCTCCAGAGCAGGCAGAGGGGATCCCTGGCTCCAGGCGGTGTGTCTGTCTGGGGTAGCAGGCAAGCTAAGCGAAGGCTCCAGCACTCTTACCCCCAGGCTCGTCGTTTCATTCTCCTTCACTTGCTGGCTTGTAGGCTGTCAGAAAGTGGCATTGATGGGGGAAAGAATCAGCTAAGCCCACCAGCGGCAATATTTCCCTTAGCAAGCTACAAAGTACCAGACTCACCATGAAGACGAATTCCATGCGTTTGTTGGGTGGAGGGCGAGGGCTGCACTCGAGATGCCTGTCCACTGAAGGAGAGCTGGCATAGCGGAAAGTTTGGCCACTGATCTTGGCATCAGAATATGGCTCCTCATATTCTTCTGGAAGGAAGGAAGGAAGGAAGGAAGGAAGGAAGGGAGGGAGGGAGGGAGGGAGGGAGGGAGGAAGGGAGTGAGTTAGAATAATTTGTACACAATCCATTCTTCACCTATCCTTGGGCAAGGGCACTTTCGTTTCCTCTTTAAATGTTTTTCAATCCATAATGCTGACTCACAATCTTTTCAAAATGGCCTTGACTTCTTCCACATACCATACCTTCTCTTTTAAAACTATAACTGCTTATCCGATGAGGAGCTCTGTAAAATTTGGAAGTTTGGAGTCCTTTATGTTATGTTGTTTGGATTTTGCAAAGGGGCGACTAGCTATTTTTTTTTACCCTCCTTCCCAAAATGTGATATTACAAAACACCTATTTTTTTTCCGCCTCCCCAAAATGGCGTCTTCTGAGATAATAACACTGGTTCGTGGAGGACTGGATTTTGCTTGATGAAGAAAGGAAGAGGGGAAAAACCACACCCAACCTGTAAGAGATAGATAGATAGATAGATAGATAGATAGATAGATAGATAGATAGATAGATAGATAGATAGATAGATAGATAGACACAGATAGATTGAAAGATTGATAAATAGATACAGATAGATGAAAGATTGATAAATAGATACAGATAGATGAAAGATGATAGATAGATAGATAGATAGATAGATAGATAGATAGATAGATAGATAGATAGATAGATAGATAGATGATAGATAGATAGATAGACAGACAGACAGACAGACAGACAGGCACAGATAGATGAAAGATAGATAAATAGATAGACACAGACAGATGAAAGATGATAGATAGAGATGATATAGATAGATAGATGATAGAGATGATAGAGATAGAGATGATAGATAGATAGAGAGAGAGGTGAGATAGATAGACAGATAGACAGACAGACAGACAGACAGACAGACAGACAGACAGACAGACAGACAGACAGATATGAGAGATGATAGGTAGACAGACAGACAGACAGACAGACAGACAGATAGATAATTGATTCAGTACCTTGCAGCAAACTTTGGAGATTGAGCTCAGCTTCATGGTGCAAGTCCTCCACACCAACAGGTCGAGCCAAAAATATGTTGACGGGTTGATGCCATAACAGCTTGGGTGGGGTAGGCCTCTTCACATCCAGATCTAAGTTGGAAGTAGCTGGAGAGAGAGAAAAAAAAACAACAACAGAGAGGAAGAAAGAGAACAAAGTTTGTGTTAGGATTCAAGAGACACAAGAGAGATATTTCCGGATGTGATTGCACAATCCAACACGATCTACTTTTGAACTCCAGGAGGTTCCCAACTTGCAACCATTCCATTTATCGACCGTTTTGACACTACAGTGGCGCTGGAAAAAGTGACCCGTGACCAATCCACACACTAATGACCGTCGCAATATCCCCATAATCATGGCATCAAAATTTTGGCACTTGGCAACATGTTATTTACAATGGCTACAGGGTCACATGATCCCCGTTTGTGACTTTCCTAGCTGGTTTCCAACAAGAAAACTCAATGGGGAAGCCAACACATGATTCATGTAACAACTGCAGTGATCCACTCAATAACCATGTCAAAAGAAAAAAATGTAAAATCACTTAATAACTGCCTTGATCCCAACTGTGGTCAAAAGGCGAGGACTGCCCTTACTTAGCTCTTGCCATTTGCAATAATTTTTTTTAGCAGGAGAGCGAAATATTAAGCCTAATCCAGCAAAATCCAAGCAGATGAATCACCGTAAATTGAAACCTTGGATCCGATTTGGCTCAACCCTTCAAACCAATTCAATCAATCTGATTCAGTGTCAAATCATCAAATGTTATTTGGAAAGCACCGTATCTATTCCTGATCAGAGCTGTCTGTGTCGATGGGTCGGCAGTGTTCCAATACTTGAGGGGTTGCCACAAAGAAGAAGAGGGTCAACTTATTTTCCAAGGCACCAGAAGGCAAGATGAGAAACAACGGATAGAAACTTATCAAGGAGAGAAACAACCTGGAATTAAGGAGAAACTTCCTAACAGTGAGGACAATTAAGCAGTGGAACAGCTTGCCTCCAGAAATCGTGGGCGTTCCATCACTGGAGATTTTTAAGAAGAGGCTAGAGGACAAGTCATTTGTCTGAAATGTTGTAGGGTCTCCTCCTTGAGCAGGAGGTTGGACTAGAAGACCTCTAAGGTCCCTTCCAGTTCTATTCTGATTGATTGATTGTATCCAACACCACCATTGAATTTATCTTTCGTCCAGCTTGCTTGTGAACTGAACATTTCCTCAGAACTGACTATTCGCACAATCTTTTTCCAAACATTGCATGCAGTGGTGGGATTCAAATAGGTGAACAACCCGTTCTCTGTGTAGATGCCGCTTCCAGAAGTCCATTCTGGGCCTGGGCAACCAAAAATTAGCTACCGGTTTTGCCAAACTGGCTGAATCCCACCACTGATTGTATGCCACTTTTTGTTCCTTCCAGCTCTTCAAATAGGTGGGTTGTTTTTTTTTCTGGAAAAGGTTGCCTTGGAGCAATCTTTTATTGCTTTAGCTCAACTGGAGATCAAAAATTTAGCATGCTCACTTGACTTTTATTTAATAAACAAGACTTGCAAAATATGACAATACTTATTGGCTTTATTAAACAACCAAAGACTTTTTCTCTCTTTTGTAACAATGTTATCTCTATGGGATGCATAAACAACTCTGCTGGAAGGAAATGAATTGAAATGCTTGAGTAGGGAAAAAAAATAAATACAGATATGCAGCATCTCCCGAGAGCCAGTGTGATCAAGAAATGTACAAATAATTACTATCAAAGTGGCTGTAAGAGAGACTCTCTTCCCCTCCCTTTCTAATGTTCCTTCCTTCCTAAAAGCTCTTGTTTTTTGAGTGGGAAGCTGAATTTCCTTTCATATTCCTTTCTCTCCAAAACAATAACCCATCCTTGGTTTCAGTAGGTGGGAAATTACTCACACTGGTGTTCTACAGGAAGAAGAGGGCTGCTATTAAGGAATCCATCGGGTTTCAGACCAACTCTGTTCTGATCCAAAGATTCAATTCTTTGGGGTTCTGTTGCACCTAGGAGGACACCCATTGCAGTCCATTTTCACCAAAGGCACAGTTCACATAACGCAGACATGTCAGACACAAGGCCCGGGGGCCCGCGACGTGGTTTCATGTGGCCTGCGAAGCCATCCTGGAAACAGTGAGGGAACGGCCCCTGCTGCCTTGGCCCTGGCCCAGGACGGCTGGGAGGGAGCCAATGTACAATTTTGTGGTGGCCATCTATGCTGAAACGCATTCAGTCTTAGCTCCACAAGGCCGTCTGGAAACAGCGAGGAACCAGCCCCTGCTGTGTCGGCCCTGCCCCCTGGGTGCATGCTGGGGAGGTGTCGCCCTTTGTGAGGAATGAAGAAATGCACCATCGCCTGGAAGTGGCCAGCAAATGGCCCTCACCTACTCTTCCAGTGGACCATGCCTTGGCGCTTGTCCTGGTCCCACTCCCTTCTGCCAGAGACCCTCAGATCTGTCCCACTCCTGCCCAGGCCCCCACAGGCACCCTTGATGTGAACGATGAAGAGTTGGCCATGCCCACCTAGTAGGCCACACCCACTCCAGCCACGGCCACCCAGTAGGCCGTGCCCACCCTGGCCACACCTACCCAGCCCCCCCCCCCCCGAGGACAACCACAATGCTGATGCGGCCCTCAATGAAATTGAGTTTGACACCCCTCACATAACGTGAGATGAGGCTGAAACAGTCTTTTGTATTTTATGAGATTGGGTGAACATCCATTGTATTAACCTTAACCTCCAATCTGGCATGGTGCAGCTGAATACTGGAGGGGGGGGGATAGAACAGAACAGCAAACATAATTGCAAATACTGATATTGTCTTTGATTAAAACAACAGGCCTCGAACTGTGGTCTGGGAGCTCCTTGTAAGAAAAGGAGTGGCAGAGCCTGGAGGCAGAGTTAAGAGAGGGATTAGCCTAGAATCCCTAAATAGCCACAAGCGAGTCCAATTCCCTTGAATTCTATGGATCCTTCCCTAACTCTAAGCAGGTGCGGTTAGTTGAGAAGATTCCTGCAGATAGGCTGCTTAACAATAAATCAGATTAATTGGACCTTCACCTATGGACCTGGCCTTTGACTCCTGACAAGCCCAGTGGATCCAAGATCTTTTCAGGGGTCCATGAAGTCAAATAAATAAATATTTTAAAAGTTTCAGTTTTAATTTCTGATACAATAAATAGTGAGAGACATAACCCTTATAAACCAAAGCTTGTTGAAGTCCTCAGTTATTCTGAAGATGGCAAAGAGGTCCAGAGGCCAAAATGTTTGAGAACTCCAGTGTTAGAAGTGTGTATGAAAACACCCAACTTCATAAGGATGCTGAGGTTCGGGGAATAAACAAAATATTCTATAACACTGTATACTTGTTGATAGAACTCTCTATGCCAGTGGAAAGCTCCCTGATCGTGTTCTCCTACATGAACTGCCTTTGTTGTCTTTAAATTTCCAAACAGACTAAACTGTTTTCCTTGAAAATTATCACCGATTACATGGAATGCTTATAGATGTTTTAAGACCCGATTGTTCAATAACCCCCATTTCCCTTGCATTATTTAAAGGTCAGCAGGGGAGAAAGGAACGAAGAAGAGACTGAAAAATGGCGACTATATTAATTTTAGCGTGCGGCGGTACACACGTTGCCCTGAGTGGAAATTCAATTGGTAGCATGCAAATCGGATGAATAAATAAACGTGTGTCCCAAGGCAAAAGATGCTGCAAAAAGCTAATTACAACTTGAATTTTTCCGTTCCAGTTGCTCACGTTGATTTGCATGGTATTCGTCTAATTGCGCTGTTACTAATTCATTTTCGGCAACAACGACGCTCTAATAATACGGGGAGGGGGGAATTCACAGGAAAATCTAGCAAGAAGGGGGGGGGAAATAAAATCGCCTTTCTATTTGTGATGGTTCCGAACCAGATCACAGGGAAACCCTAGGAGAGCAATTCCATCAAGGAATTAAAGAACTCTAATGGAAACATTTTGAGCTTCTTAAAAAAAAGTAGAATATACAAGCTTGCCAGCAGGTGTGAATGTGTGTAGATTTAGCCAGGCTAAAAGAGGAGGCAGAAATGGGAG
>NW_015394783.1:10084-11492 GCF_001527695.2 Protobothrops mucrosquamatus
AAAATTTTCCCTATTTAAAATTCACCCTAGGTCAGTCCCGCTTGCTGAAAAAGCCATGTCTTGAGGGCGCGGCGGAAGGTTAGGAGATCCGGGATCGTCCGGATCTCGGGGGGTAGTTCGTTCCAGAGGGTGGGGGCACCCACAGAGAAGGCCCTCCCCCTGGGGGTCGCCAGCCGACATTGCTTGGCCGACGGCACCCCATGCCTTAAAATGGTCAAGGTTGAGAAACACTGGTATAGATGAACCTGCAAATTTGGAATAGAATGCTTTGCCTTTTAAAATCACCCTTCCTCTAGATATTTTAGACTACACTTCCCATGATCCACAACCACTGGCTACGGTCTTGAGTCTGACGGGGGAACAGGAGCGCTAATTAAACAGGAGAGATTGGTGCAGCTGCTTTAAAAGGAACGTCGGGGTGGATTGGGTTGTTTTAACCCTTTCTCTGCGTTTGTGGGGAAGCATTTGTTTCCCAGTTGTTGACTGACATTTTATGGAGAAATTATGTGGCCGTTTATCCAGACCAGGAGTTCGATGTGATGTTTCGGTACAAAAGAGGGAATAATAAATAATACACAGCATTGCCTCCCCTCTGTGGGAGAACAGAGACGCCTCTTCTGAAGAAGGAGCTCGCCATCTGCATTTGTTCCGAATTCTTCTGTTCTCTAAATTGCAGCTTTTAAACTTCATGGCGTCGCTGCCTTATTTTTAATTGCCCTTCCTGGATTAAAAAGCCTCCCTTGGAAACATTTTATTTTTAAATAAAGCACCTAGGGATGTTTTTTTTTTTTTTTTTTTAAAAAGAGAGATTCAATTAACGAGCCATTCCACATCTTCAATTCAAAGATTTGCAGCCGCTTAATCTCAGGACTTCAATTTAAAGGTTGCAATGCTACGCTCTTTGCGATTTAAGGTTGAGGTTCTAGCAAAGCTCCCCGTGAAGCTGGTGTCATATCTAGACTGGATCACAGACAAGGATCCCACTCAGCCCATCCCAGAATTAGCCAAGATCAAGATCTAGTCTAATGAAAAGAAGGGCTAGGGAGTGACGTGGTAGCACTGTTCCAATATTTGAAGGGATCCTACAAAGATGAAGGAATCAACCTATTTTCCAAAGCACCGGAAGGCAATGGTTGGAAACTAACCAAGGAGAGAAGCAACCTAGATCTAAGGAGAAATTTCCTAATGGTGAGAGCAATCAATCAATGAGACAGCTTGCCTTCAGAGGTTGTGGGTGCTCCATCACTGGAGGCTTTCAAAAAAAGGCTGGACAACCATTTGTCTGGAATGGTCTAGACCAGGGGTATGCAACCTTGGCTCTCTTATGACTCATGGACTTCAACTCCCAGCATAGCTGGCTCAGGAATTCTGGGAGTTGAAGTCCATGAGTCATAAAAGAGCCAAGGTT
>NW_015394784.1:0-11489 GCF_001527695.2 Protobothrops mucrosquamatus
TACAGTATGTTTGCTGCCTTGAGTTATTTGTGAAAATAATAACAGCAGGGGTACAAATAAATAATCATTTCCCCCAGTTCTGGCCTAGACTACATAGTTTAAATAGCTTGTTCTTGAGCAGCCAAAATCAAGCCTTCAGATTCATGTATATAGTCACCAATGCATACTGTTCTTTTTCAACAGTTTCTTTCACCTGAAGTAAACTTCTGCCTCCATTTCTGTGAGACAAGTATAATCTATCAATATCCGTACAGGGCTGTAATGCATACTGAGTTAGTCATGAGTAGTCTTTTCTTTTTTCTTTTTGGTCCAAATTGTCCAGTTCAATTTGTGTCCAATTAGTAAGAAGTATATGATATGCTATGGCCCAGGCATTGATGACTTTAATGGTTTCTGCTGTTCAATTTTATCTTTAGCAATTTTGTATTCTTTGCATGTATTCTTTGTTAATCACATTTTTAACTTGTCCTGCCTGATATTATATATATATATTTGTTATAGCCAACAGGGGGCATGATACTGTAGAGAAGGCATGTATCTTTGATCACAAAAATACAATCCCAAAAATATAATCACACACACACAAAAACATTGAATACAGGAACCAGGACCATACCAACTGTTCAGGAACATGCTACATAGACAGAAATTGGTAGATTTAAAGGTCCTACAGACATCCAGGACCTACATTATTAAGAGCTTTATAGGTAGCAACTATCATCTTGAATTGCATCTGCATGTTTAATGGCATTGAATGTAGTGGTAACAAGAAGCATCCATTACTGGCCATGGTGCTGCATTTATAAACTGTAACTTCTGGATGGTCTTCACAGGCAAGCCTCATTTACAACAACCTACAATCCTGGAACCAAAGGCGTGATCTCTCCCCCTCCGTTTTGTTAGCTTGTGGCTTTGTGGTTGATAGAAATGATAAAAAGGCAACCTATGGAACTCCTCCCAAAATAAGTGTATCAAATAACTGGTCCAGCCCAAATATTTATGACTGTAATTATGTACTGTACTTATTTACTATACTTTTATTCATTTATTGTACTCAGATAAGAACAAACAGAAACAATCACATTTTTGACTGGTGGTCTTTAGAAATTCAAGTCCCAGTTAGGAACCTAATAAGATGTAAGATATAAAATATGCCAAGCAAAGTGGGTTTTTTTTTTTGCAATTGATATAACAAATACTTAATCCACCTAATGTGCAGTAGAAAGTGATGGCTTTGTAATATCACTTCTATAACCTAAATATTTCAAATATTAACGTTCTCTCTCTCTCACTGTTTCTTCCTTTCTCTAATTCTTTCCTCCATTCTGCTGACCACAGGTATTGTTATATCTACAAAAAATACCTTTCCTGTGGTAATTATATCTGTAGTAATATCTCTGCTCTTCTAAATGGTGATCAGTGTATATTTGAAAATTCCATTTTCAGCAGCTGTCTTAATTTTATGGTCCTACCACATTTGGGAAATTTGGAAATTATAGTTTTTACACACGTGTCATTGGATAGCAGTGGTTGTTTTGCCATGACATAGTTTATAGTCAGTCTGAGCAATTTCATTACCTCCATTAATTATGTGATTCATGATTTTATGATCTCCTGTGCAAAGTCTTGATTTTGCTTGTTTGAATCCTTGAGTTCATATTATTTGGTTGGCCACATAGTCACCCAAATATTTAGACTGGATTTGACATTATTATTACTATTCAATTTTCATTAAAGACATTTAGATACAAAGGCAATTTGATTAAATCTCTAAAGTGAAGCCACGTTTGGAATCTAACTCCATGTTAATTCTATATTTCAAGTGGCACATTTCCTATTTAGAATTTTATTCAGAATTTTTCACATGAATAAATCTACTTTTCCTATATTGATTCTAATGCATATAATGAATCAGTTTTGGATGTTGAAACAATTCAAAAGCACAAATCTAATCAGTGCAATTTTACAGACAGAATCAATTCCTTTCTGTCAATGTGAATTAAAGTAAGAGAAGAAAATTAATAAGAAATCTGTGGTATAGCACTGGAATAAAACTCTAATTATTAGATTCTGAAAGCTTTTCACAAAAGTAAGAAAGCTTGTTCATGCTTCTCTTATTTTTCCCCTTATTTGTCTTTTTTCTTTAAAATCTTGCTAATGTTTCTTATTTCTCTTCCTCCAGATGGTGATAATGATGTCATACTGAATCAATCCACTGCAGGAAGAATGTCACATCACTGAAGACATTTTATTTATTTATTTAAATATGTAGGTCTCTGCTTTCAATTTCCTACTTGCTCATCAACTCAAACAAGAGAGCTTGTAGTAAAATCCCCCAAAACATCTCTTAAAATTACTGAATTTGCAGGTCAGTTGGTAACAATTATCTCTCAGCAGCTATTAAATTAGTTAAAGACAAAGTTCTGAATATGATGCTATATGGTACTCATCAATGTGTTCATAATGATTCTCCTAGTTTAGAAACAATCCAAACTATAGCTTCCTTATTCAACTTTCAATGCCCTAACATGACTAGAATTAGGCTACACTTCCTCTGAGTCCCAATTAAGTCTTTGGTGTCTTAGATACTGGCTGAAGCAAGTCTATGGGGAACTTCTTTAATTCATCTCAGATTGCTAGATAGGTTCTCTTCCAACCTAAGAAGGCAAAGTAATGACAATTTGGCATACTACATAGTGTGATCTTACTTTGTTAGCTTTGGGACTGGATAAAATCATGGCTGAACTGAAGTAAAGGTTTTAGAAGATATCCAAAATGATAGGTCCAAGGTCTCACATCACTTTTATAAGACAATTGCTGCTTATTCCTATTCTTGTCCTTATATATTTCTATAACATAAAGGAGACTGTTTTCTTTGGATCCAGTTGTGGTGCTACCTATTAGGGCAATAGCTGGTGGATATATAAGCTTTCCATATAAAAGCCAGAGTAACTTTTGTTCATACTCCAAGACAGAATTTGTCTCACATGTTCTATTAAAATGTCCACTTGACACCCAGTGATGATCAGATTTAATATTTTCAATTGTTAATAATTCAAATTGTTATTGTGAGCTCAAGGCTGCTACCCTTCTCCTGGGTGAAAAGTCTTCAGAAACCTCTAAGAAGCTTGCAAAATTCTTATCAATAGCTATAGCTGTTAGAAATTGTCTGGTTTCCCCTTCATGCTATTAATTATTAGCTACTCATTGTTTTAAGATTTTTTTCACAATTTCTTTTTATATTATTGTATTCTGATATTTTATTGTATTTGGTCTTGGTCTTTGGACCATAAATCAATTTTGATTGACTGATTGATTGATTCATTCAATGTTCATAGCTTATCATATCACATACCTGACTCTATAAACCATGATGTAGTAGATGACCAGGGAAAGGAGCATTATCTACTACTTCAGTCTCAAGTTCCTTTGTACCCACAAGAGTTCTAAGTTCAACCCACCTTGAATTCTATTAACTCTTATCTACTACCAATTTGCTTTGATCATTAGTAGTTCATATTGTTGTAGAGAGTGATAGCATGTAATAAACCTGTATTCTGAGGGTGAAGGTTCATTCCCCGAACTTGTGGGTTGGTTTCCAAATGTTTTATTACCAAGTTAGGTAACATCTTCAGTGGAGTTTAGGGATATCAGTTTCAGTGTTCTGTTTATAAGGGCTTCGTGTGGTCAGTAAGTCTTGTGATGGGTCAGGGGTGGATATGTTAAATGAGGGTCTTGAGATGGCTCTTGTGATGGGGAGATTACATATGCACCATTATTGCAAACCTGTATTCCTTTGAACCAGCTTTACTCCTGATTTCCTGTGCTTGAAACATAATCTAATTAAAAACAACAACAACAACCCTATTCAAAGTCTCTGAGAGAGCAACTGACACAAAGTCAACCAGACAGCTTCAGGTTTGGTGCCTAAAGAAAACTATAACCTGGGCTCTCTGCTCCAAAGTCAGCACCTTGAGCACTATGTAAATTGGGTCTTATGATATGAGTATATTCACAGTTAAATTGCTAATAGGGAAAATCAAATTTCTCTGAATTTTCCATTTTTCCATATGAGGATAGAGAGAAAACTTAAAGGAAAATATCAATGTGTATTTTAAAATGTGTATAAATATATTTCTATGAACCAGTACTGTATTTGCCCCTTCCCTAAGGGCCAATTTTTCAAATGTATGCTTGAAATGAAGCATTTCTTCCAGAAACATATTTTTATTCCTTTTATGGTGGTGTCAAGGTAAAATAATTATATGGGAGGTGGTCAAAAGTAAAAAAAAAAACTTGAAAAATAAATTAAAATGGTATGTGCATAAATATTTGAAGTTGCACAGTAAGCACTTCAATGAATGGAATACATAATTGTAAGTTATTGACAGATGTTTTTGCACATTTGGGTGGGGGGTTAGTTAAAGTGAAGCCCAGTGGGATTTTCTAATCTATCTATCTATCTATCTATCTATCTATCTATCTATCTATCTATCTATCTATCTATCTATCTATCTATCTATCTATCTATCTATCTATCTATCTATCTATCTATCTATCTATCTATCTATCTATCTATCTATTTTCCTAACTAGAGAGCTGTCAATTCACATAAGTAGTGTTTTTTACATCTACCGCTTATGAAGCATTCTTGATTTTGTTGTGGATCAATATTGTAAATCTAAATAATGAAATACACACATCCTTATACTAAGTTTGACATGCCATTTTTTAAAACTTTCCCTGTGATTTGGATGTGTTAATACTTTGAAAACACTTGATGACTGAGTGTGAACAGCTGTGGCTGAACACTTCTGGGTCTCACGAATGAAGGCAATGAATGAATGCTTCAACACTGGAGGTTTTTAAGAAGAAACTGGACAGCCATTTGTCTGAAATGGTATAGGGTTTCCTGCCTGAGCAGGGGGTTTGACTAGATGACCTCCAAGGTCCCTTCCAACTTTATTATTATTATTATTATTATTATTATTATTATTATTATTATTATTATTATTATTATTATTATTATTATTATTATTAACTGTCATAAATATGACTCACTTGCCAACTTTGATCATGTGACCATGGGGATGCTGCAACAGTTGTACGTGTGAAAAACCGTCAAGAGTCACTTTTTTCAGCACTGTTGTAAATTTTAATGGCCACTACAAGAATGGTTCTATGTCAAGAACTACTTGTAGAAGAAACCATCAGTCTAAATCATGTGTTAAAGCCTCCATACAGTATATGCAAAAAGCACATGTCCATTTTCATCACATTCCTTGAGGAGCAAGACTAAATTATACCCTTGGTGTTTCTGTAATATCATTGGAATGGATATTAATGAACAACCTTCTTTTTTTTCCTTCCATTTTGTAAATGAATATCTTAAGCCTCAATAAGGAATGTTTATGTAAGCCTTTTTATACAGACTTAGTTAAGAATTTATAGATCTTGGAGAAAGTGATTTATTTAGCGGAGTGAACCCAAATTCAACTATGATGACCCATTCAGAGATAGGAAAAAAAAGTTACAGGCTCAGAGGAATACTGGGGTTGAAAAAATGGCTTATTTTGATATTAAACCTCTCCAGTTATAGCTCTCCAAGTGACTGTTAATTGATATTTCATATGTGTGCTCGACATCCCTATGCATATGTATAAACATATTAGTCTGTAGGAAAGTAAGGAAAAAAGAAGATCAAAGAAAGCTAAGACGAATAAAACAAAAAAGTAGTTTGATAGACTGTAGCACATTGAAAGAAAGCAGAATTTTTTGCTTAATTTTGAGGGGTTTTCCCCCTTTATGAGACAATGATACATTTTAATTATAGATAACTTAGCATTAATTTGATCATTTCACCCCATGACGGAAATGCAAATTCAATTGTATGATATTAACTTCCCACCTTACATATGACAGGCAAAAAAAAAAAAAGACTGTATGAGAGATCAGAACTTATTTGATATATAAATCAAATCAAATATTTATTACAGTCACAGACTTGCATAAGGTGGATTACAGTTGTTATAAATATATGTAAGTACGATTTTGATTTGATTTGTGTGGGAAATCAGAACTGATTTGATATGCAAAGCAGAGAAGGCCATACCAGAGAGATGGCAGGTCTGTTCTGCCTGTGGATCATTTTTCTTTCTTGGCTGTAAAACCAATTTTCCCTGCAAATCTTTTTTGGTTAGACAAAGCATCTTATCACTCTCACCCCACTCCCCATATTTGCATGTGTACTTCTTACATCCTTTCATCATCATCATCATCATCATCAAGTTGGAAGGGACCTTGGAGGTCATCAAATCCAACCCCCTGCTCGGGCAGGAAACCCTATATCCCAGCACATATAGAGACATAGACTTAAAAATACAGACAGATAGACTATCCTAAATATACACCAAAATAGTGTGACTTATGGCTGACAGATCTCTATTATCTGGAACAATAATGCATTGTAAAAAGAAAAGGACTAGGTACCCAAACTCTCTTACAGTGAAAGTCGAAAGTCAATGGAGGCACAGTGTCAACGATTTGGGCAAGGAGGAATCAGTTCTACAACAAGTTTGTGGGAACAATTGAAGTTGAACAAATCCTTGTTCTTGCTTCCAAGGTAGCCAGCTCAGTGAAGTTTATGTCAGAAGAAGAAGGACTACATTAATTACACACTGTAATGAGTTAAAATGGCTTTAGGCTGTCTTACCACTGGCTGTGGATAAGCTAAAGATTTTCATATCATGAAAATATCTTCTCCAAAACAGTTAGTAAAGCATCTTGATATCACAATGAGCAGGCTATGAAGATAAGTCCAAAGAAGAGGTTTTCCTTGATTTAAATTTAATGAGTGGTATGCTGGATAGTTCTGCTTTTTACTATTCACTTTCAACTTGATGAGAAAAATGTTTCTGAATTATATTTTCAAGGAAGAAAAGGTTTCGGGTGAAATTCTCATAGGGACACACACACACACACACAAACACATACACAGAGATAGAGAAATCTTTATTATATACATTTCTCTAACCATAAAACACATTGTGTACATAGGACTAATATTAATTGATTAATAAAGCATCTTGATTAAACTGTTTTACATATATTACATGGCCAAATTTGTCCATACTTAAAGAAATAGAATCACTTGAGACTGAAAGCCAGAATTGTAAAAAAAGAAACTGATCAGAGTGACTGGAGAACTTGTCCATATAATGAACACTATATTACATCTCTGACAGTTTCAGTGGCTGCTTGTCTGCATGGGCATGGTATAGATTTGTATGGAATGCTCTTCTTCTTCAACAACAAACCATGTCATGGTTAGCTCTTTCCTAAGTTTGGAGGCAATTATATGACTTACTGTAATATTGTATGTAGCAATCTGGAAGTAGAGTGAGGACTATTTAAAAAAAAAAAAAAAAAATTTAGGGAGGGAATATCAGATCTGATCAAATATTGACATCCAAAAATCATTGCTTGAGTGTCTCTGCTATGCACTTAAAGCCTACATGGACAGTTGAATTAAGAAAAAAATTTAGAATTCCAGTTTCTAATTTATTCTCTTGGCCCAAAATGAAACAAAATTATCAGAAGAACTTGGAAGACACAATAAGCGTAAACCTGATATGATAAATACACTTCAGTCCAACGTGTAAAAATGTGAATGCAGGTGCTGGATTAAGTCTTGTGATGTAGGGTTGCATTTGAAATAAAACATGGGATTTAAAATATGGTCCTAAGGAGCCTATTTTGAACCCTTTCTAAGGGGGCAAAAAGGGTATATGGAACTGCTAATTGTGTGCAAATCTGGGCTGAATGTGTTTGTGGGGCAGGAGGAATATGCAATGGTCAATTAGCATACAAAAACTCTAGGTCCACATCAAACTGTAGATCACATTGTGACCAGCTGTAACCTGAGGGCATACACCAGTCCAGAATCTGATTTTTTTAAATAGAAACGATGCTGTGTTTTAATGGCTAGATGGCTTAGACATGGGTATTTGAACATAGATCTTTTAAACATTTATATTGTACTGTGTTCTAGTAATCCAGATAAAATGTTAATATATATTGCTAGTTCGTGTATGATATGCCATATGCTAAATAAATAAATAAGTAGGCCTGTGGCAGTTCCCTGGGGATTTTGGAGTAGTGTACTTATTCCCTATGAATCCTATGAGTGATTATAGCATGAAATATAATACTGATATAGTGAAATAACATAATCTATTCAACACACTGAAATGTGATGGTCTTGCACATATTTTTAAGTAGGAAGTAGCTGAAAGGAATTTTTGAGTGTCCCATTTTTCACTCTATAATCATTCTCCTGAGGGCATATTAGTTCAGTTAAATCCTGTGGGAGTCACTATGAAGAAACTTGTAATGTGACCTCCTAGTGAGAGAACAAAATTTCAGAAAGCTGAAAAACAAATTATGGCACAGAATTTGTTTTAGTTCCTTAAAACCCTCAGCATAAAGCTATCAGAATTAGTCCACATGTTCCACTTCTGTTTTATCATTTGAGCCTTATTTTGTCAGCTGTAGCGAAGATGGATTCATGATGGACTCTTGCTGGGGGAAAGAGACTTAGAAAGAGTGACTCCTATCACTTTATTAGGAAAATAATGTATGCCAGGAGAATAACAAAATAAAAGAATTGGAAGGGAACTTTGAAGTCTTGTAGCCCAACCCCTGCTCAAGCAGGAGACCCTATATCAGTGTTTCTCAACCTTGGCAACTTTACAATGTGTGGACTTCAACTCCCAGAATTCTCCAGCTAGCTAGAATTTTGGGAGTTGAAGTCCACACATCTTAAAGTTGCCAAGGTTGAGAAACACTGCCCTATATCATTTCGGACAATTGGTTGTCCAATCTCTTCATAAAAGCCTTCAGTGATGGAACACCCACAACATCCGAAGTCAAGCCATTCCACTGATTACATGTTCTAACTGTCAGAAAATTTCTCCTTATTTCTAGGTTGGTTCTCTCCTTGATTCATTTTCATCCATTGCTTCTTGTTCTGCCTTCAGGTGCATTGGTGAATAGGTTGAGCCCCTTTTCTTTGTGAAAACCCCTTAGATATTGGTTCCCTGTTATAATGCAGAACCTTAAAAATCCTCTGCATGTGAAAACAAAGTATCAAGCTTCTATTCTATTCAGTATTCATCTTCATTTTTAACCACATATTAAAATCACAAAAAGGGGGGGGGGCTACAGAAGATACTGAGAGGGATAGTTTTAAATAATTGTTGAAGCAACCTCTATCTTTAAACTATTACTTCATTTCAGATCTCATTCAAAGTATGGCAGCTTCTGTGAAGATCAAAGAGAAATAACAATACATTCTCCAAAAGACAAGAGCTCTCATTTACTGTATGTGCATAGAAAATAGACCAACTATTGATCTAACACTATTGTTCTGGGGATATCCTCTATAGAGACTGCATTGATTAAAGGAATAGGCCAGGGCTTCTTGTCTGATGTCTGCTATTCCAAAATAAAGTTGTTAATATGAACTGCAGAAAATATTCTATTTGGTTGTCTGAAAATATTTATGAAAAATATGCATAATCTCTCAAGACAGAAGCTCCAGATAATTTTAGGAGTGCATAAAGATACTTTAAAATATTGTGTTCCTCTCTGATATCATGCATGCCTAAGGATTGCAATGAACTAGGCCGGGGGTAGGCAACCTCGGCTCTTTTATGACTCGTGGACTTCAACTCCCAGAATTCCTGAGTCAGCATAGTTGACTCAGGAATTCTGGGAGTTGAAGTCCACGAGTCATAAAAGAGTCGAGGTTGCCTACCCCTGGCCTAGGCCAAGTACTTGCAAAAGCTTTGTTACAATTTTAGGATTTGGCAATGTAGTTTCATATAGAGCTGACACAGTACTTGAGGGTTTCACAGTACGGTATCACCTTGCTTTCTTCTCACCTGGCAGCAGATAAGATCATAAATGGGCATAGGTACAAATCACCATCCTTACCTTCACAGAAGTTAGTGTACCAATAATTTAGAATCCAGAAGTAATGAAAAAAGAATTCAGCATTCCTTCTTCCTTTTTCTATATGCTCTTAGCACAGTTTATTCACTGCTGAATCTTGAAAAACAGGAACTGGCTTTTATTAGAGAATAGGCAGATTCTCTAATTTGATAATCAGGACATTAGGGATTATTGGGGGTTATTTCCTTGATCTCTGTGTAGAAATTTTTATATGGTATCATATAACAAGATTATCATGCAAAATTCATGTTAATCTTTGCACAGAAAGAAATGTATCCAGTTTTGCTGCCCTGAAAATAAATAACTGTAACCCAGCAATTCATGAATTATACAAGAAAAAACTGTTGGTTTCTTAGAAGAGAGGAATCATTAGTATAACTAGAATTCTGAGGAAACAGAATGCCTTCAGAGATATTCCTCAAGGCCATCTCTATGAAGGATTTGAAGAAATTGAAGGTCTGGCTGTATACCTTCCAGATCCAGTAATATATCAGTCTCCCAGTCTAAGCTAATGTTCCTTTACAATTCAGAATTTCTCTAAATGCCATGAGTCTCTCAAAATCAAAACTGAACATGTCCTGATTTCTTGCTAATGCCACTGGCCTGGTTATCATATATTCATAAGAAATGGTAGATGAGAAATTCTATTGTTGTCTTCACCACAATCTATTGCAAAAAAAAAAAAAGTATTGTATTAGTTGGTTGTAACATTTCTAAGAAAATCTTAATGCTCAAAGCTAGTATATAAAGTTTCTTTACTCTATACACTAGAATTTGATAATTGTCTTAATTACTCAGATTTATTTTAAAAATTATTTCATTTAAAAATATATATGCATACACATGTATATGTACCTGCCAATTGTGGTGCATTTTTCCAGGAATCAACAAATATTCTTTCCAGAGAATAATAAAAAGTTCCTAGCACAGTTTTCTCAAAATTAAATCCAACTGAATCTTTTCTTTCTTTCTTTCTTTCTTTCTTTCTTTCTTTCTTTCTTTCTTTCTTTCTTTCTTTCTTTCTTTTTCTTTCTTTCTTTTTCTTTCTTTCTCTCTCTCTCTCTCTCTCTTTCTTTCTTTCTTTCTCTCTCTTTCTTTCTTTCTTTCTTTCTTTCTCTCTCTCTCTCTCTCTCTCTTTTTTCCTTTCTTTCTTTCTTTTCCTTCCTTCCTTCCTTCCTTCCTTCCTTTCCTCCTCCTCCTCCTCCTCCTCCTCCTCCTCTTCCTCTCTAAATAAGTAGAATTTGCATCTAGGATAATCAGTGTTTTGGCTTTGCTATGTTTACCTGAAAGTGAATTGCAGTCTCCAGTAAAATACAGAGTCATATGAAAGTTTAATCAGTTGTTACTCTGAATCTGCATAAAAACTAAACTAAATTTTCTTGAAGAAAATGCTGTAGCATGATAAACAAAAGGATTATATACACTCTTTAGGTGTGAAGATCAGTCTCATTTGTTTCCCTTAGATTATATTCCTA
>NW_015394785.1:0-2386 GCF_001527695.2 Protobothrops mucrosquamatus
GAGAGAGAGAGAGAGAGAGAGAGAGAGAGAGAGAGAGAGAGAGAGAGAGAGAGAGAGAGAGAGAGAGAGAGAGAGAGAGAGAGAGAACATCAGTCTTGTTACAGGGAATGTATTGTTATTTTGCAATAAAATGTTCTGCATGTCTACTTAGAAATAATTATTGTGTTGTCAAGTACTTGCTCAGAGTAACATATATAGAGTTGAAATCTTTTACAAAATTCTCCATATTTTTACTCAATAGCTATTCCATCGGGGCTAAACTCAGATGCTAACAACTTAACCAATCTGGATTACAAAACACTAGGCAGGGTTGACATAAGTGTAGAAGGGAATAGTTGTAGCACAGGGTTGAATTGTGGGGTGCTTAGTGCACTCTGAGCTTGGATGTTTTCTTGTAGGCATTTCATGACCCAACTAGGTAACACCATCAGTCCTAGAAAGGAGAGCAAACCCCACTTACTTCTAGCAGTGATGTTACCAAGTTTTGGTAGTGAAATGTCTGCAAGAAAACAACCCAGTTCAGTCTATTCTATTCTATTCTATTCTATTCTATTCTATTTTCCAAAGCGCCTGAAGGCAGGACAAGAAGCAATGGATGGAAACTAATCAAGGAGAGACCCAACCTGGAACTAAGGAGAAATTTCTTGACAGTGAGAACAATTAACAAAGAAGAGACTGGACAATGATTTGTCTGGAATGATATAAGGTCTTCTGCTTCAGCAGGTGGTTGGACTAGAAGACCTCCAAGGTCCCTTCCAACTCTTTGTTTTGTTTCATATCACTGATAGAAATGCAGTGCTCTCTATGGAATTAAACATTTGATCTATGTACTGGTTGGAAAATCCTAATCACCATTTTTGAAAGTCTGTCAAGATGTCATCTTTCTGGACTGCATTACTTTGACATACCCTCATTAGATTGCCATTTGAAGTGACGGAGTTTACGAGATTTGGTGACCTCCCCAAATTTTGCCCAATTAGATATTAATATTTTGACATAGGGTTTCCTGCCTGAGCAGGGGGTTGGACTAGATGACCTTCAAGGTCCCTTCCAACTTTACTATTATTATTATTATTATTATGATCACCAATGGAAGTTTTGGGGCCATGTCCAAATATTTCTTCTACTTCACTAAAAGCTTGTTCTCAAATACACCTAGTGTTTTCTTATAACTCCAGTTTTTTGGGGAGAAATTGGGTTAGTTAAAAATATGAATCTTGTCCAGATATAGTAGTGACCTCTTTTGTAAGCTGGATCCCTTATGTGTCTAATGTTTATTGCATACCTTGCAACTATCCAGAGTCTTCTCATGGAATATAAATGAGAGTGGTTTCCATTGACCTAAATTATTGCTTAGCATTGTCCACTAGATTTGAAACACAAAATCTAATGTGGGGATGTACATTGAATGTGCAGACCATCAAAAACCAAATATATATTTTACTCAGAAGCTCCATAGGATAGCCCCGCAACCTTCCAGTCAAAAAGACAAAATATTAAAATGTGACAGACAGGTGCCATGTATCCCTATGGACTTTCCTTATCATGTTTTCCCTTTGAATCCAGACTTCTGAATATTGTCCATCCTAGATTGTCAAGTCTAGCATCTATTAATGGAAGAATCAGAAGGGATCCCAAGGATTGTCCAATCAGACCTCTGCTCAAGGCAGTATCTATAATACAGAATATCATTGGAACCTCAGGATTATGAAAGGGCAGAGGTGGTGGTTCTCCAGATATTCAGAATTTGTTCATCTGCTGCCAGTATTATTACTATGTTAAATTAGTACCACTTCATAAAACCTTCATAAGACCACACTTGGAATACTGCCTCCAGCTTTGGTCATCACATTACAAAAAAAGATGTTGAGACTTTGAGAAAAAAAGTGCAGAGGAGAGCAACTAAGATGATTAAGGGCCCAGAGACTAAAACATATGAAGAACGGTTGCAGGAATTGGGTATGGCTAATCTAGAGAAAAGAAGGACTAGGGGTGACATGATAGCAGTGTTTCAGTATCTGAGGGGCTGCCACAAAGAAGAGGGGGGTCAGCTTATTTTCCAAAGCGTCAGAAGGCAAGACAAGAAACAATGGATGGAAACTAATCAAGGAGAGAAGCAACCTGGAATTAAGGAGAAATTTCCATTCCATCTTGTTCTCTACTTAAAGACTGCTCTTGGGTGGGTGGGTGGGTGGGTGGATGGATGGATGGACGGATGGACAGACAGACAGATGGTTGGAGGAGGGATGGATGGGTGGATGGAAGCTGGTCAGGAAGAAAAGCGACCTAGAACTGAGGAGGAATTTCCAGACAGTGAAAAAAAAAACAACTGATGGATGGATGGATGGATGGATGGATGGATGGATGGATGGATGGATGGATGGAT
>NW_015394785.1:2782-6456 GCF_001527695.2 Protobothrops mucrosquamatus
GATGGATGGATGGATGGATGGATGGATGGATGGATGGATGGATGGATGGATGGATCAATGGAAGCTGGTCAGGGAGAGAAGCAACCTAGAACGAAGGAGAAATTTCCTGATAGAACAATGAATCAGTGGAACAACTTGCCTCCAGAAGCTGTGAATGCTCCAACACTGGAAGTTTTTAAGAAAAGACTGGATACCCACTTTTCTGAAATCGTATCAGGTCTCCTGCTTGAGCAGGAGGACGGACTAAAAAACTTCCAAGGTCTCTTTCAGCTCTATTCTGATTGATTATTCTGTCTCTGTTTAAAAACCTCCAGCTAAGAGAAATCCTTTCATCCACTGAAATGCTCTAGCACTAAGATACAATCCTTTACCCCCTTTTGCAATTACAGTATAATGTCAATTCTGGATTAGCCCATTCATAAAACACACATACATCTGTATATCTTTGCTCACCAGGGCTCCTTCCCTCTGCATTGTCGCAATTTTCCAGGCGAAGCCTTAAAAATATATATATACTTTCCTTTGTGGTTTCCATTATTCACCTGGCACTTCCAAATATTTACATAGTCCCTGCCGTCTCAAATGTCTCAGAGGTCTCCGATATTTTGCTGAATATTTTGTGTGCCACTGACATTTAATAAATCAGTTCATTTTGCTTGCTTCAGCACAGGGCGATGGCATCTGTTAAATAAATGGACCAGAGAGCTGAAGATTAATCTATAGCACCTAGACTTCCTGCTCAGATGGCTGAGAATGAGATGTTAACATGATTCAGAACCAGCTGTGCATTCTTCTCAGAAAAACTATACTGACAGCTGTTTCTAAGTAGCAGAAAATAAAGCAGTGACCTCATCTTGCTTCTAATGGAAAATGCTCTTTTAGTGAATAAGGTATTTGGCAGCGGGAGGAGGGGGGGGGGAAACAGCCCTAGGTTTTTCACGATGTAGGGTCATGAATATTTAAATACTAACCTAAATATTTAAATATGGATTTCAGGTCAGGTAAAAATCAATGAGAAAGTCTAGCGGTATTGGTGAGTAGCTAGAATGTTATGCTCGGAGAAATGTAGGTTGAAATCCTCCTATAGCTCTGGATTTCATTGGCCAAGAATTCCACCACTTCGAAGGCATGGATGGTCTACCTCAGGGGTCTTCAAACTTGGCCCTTTTATGACTCGTGGACTTCAACTCCCAGAATTCCTCAGCCAGGCACGCTGGCTGAGGAATTCTGGGAGTTGAAGTCCACGAGTCATAAAAGAGCCAAGTTTGAAGACTCCTGGTCTATCTGCTGTTGGAAGCACCATCAGTGTTAAGGATGATGTCCTAGTTGAAGACGGTAAGAGGAACTGAAATAGAGTAGGCACGTAGCTGATCATCAGATTCTGGAGGAATTAAGAGGTGGCCATCTAATGATGAGGTGTAGGAAAAGCAGAAGCTTGGGGTGGAGTTAAAACAGGGATCAGCCTAGAATCCTCCACAAGTGGACTAAACCCAACCTTCCAGAATTCCATTGAGCCTTACCTAACTCTAAGCAGTTGTTAACCGTTAGTTAGGAATCTTCCATTGCATAGGCATGAGTGCATAGGCATAAATCAGTTTAGCTGGACCTTTGCACATGGCCCTGATCTTTTGCACCTGACATGAAAGCAATTTTAGAGGTCTGGAGGAGGAGGATTTATATAAAACAGTTGCTCTAACCTGGTTGCCAAGTTCATACACAACATGGTATTCATTTAAGACAAATGAAATTAGCTCTGTATAACCCTACATTAACAAAATGCCAGAGTTGGAATGGACCTTCTGGTCCAACCCCTTGCTCATGCAGGAGACCCTCTACCATTTGGGAGAACTAGCTGTCCAATCTCTTCTTGAATACCCCCAGTGATGGAGCACCCACAAGTCTTTCCACTGATTAATTGTTCTAACTATCAGGAAATTTCTCCTTAGTTCTAGGTTGCTTCTCTCCTTGATTAGTTTCCATCCATCGTTTCATGTCCTGCCCTCTGGTGCTTTGGAGAATGGCTTGACTCCCTCTTCTTTGGGGCAGCCCCTGAGATATTGGAACACTACTATCATGTCACCCCTAGTCCTTCTTTTAATTTAAACTAGCCATATCCAATTCCTGCAATCGTATTTCATATGTTTTAGCCTCCAGTTCCCTGATCATCTTTGTTGCTCTTCTCTGCACTCTTTCCAGAGTCTCAGCATCTTTTTTTATATCGTGGTGGATGCAATATTCCAACTGTGGTCTTACCAACACATTATAAAGTGGCATTAACACTTCACCTGATCTTGATTCTATCCCTCCATTAATGCAGCCTAAGAATGCAGTGACTTTTTTTGGCAGTTACAACACACTGCTGGCTCGTATTTAAGCAATTGTCCACTATGAGTTCAAGATCCATTCAGCCTGCAGTGATTTATATCTTCTCCATTTAAGGCCAACCAAATGTTGAATTGCTCTCCTTATTGCCTACAAGGAAGTAGGATTCAATCCAAAACATTTTTAGGATCAAGGGAAAAGAAGAATGGGAACAAAACAATAGGAGCTGAGAGCTAATGTCAGTAGACCGACTGAATTTTCAGAATGAAGGAAGACTCGTGTAAGTCTTTAATACCTGACTTACGTGTCATTTATGAAATGCATATAATATTGTCCTGTGACTATCTGGCATTGAAGGAACTGGCGCTAATGCTTAATTCTGACTGAATTCTGCCTTAAGTAGTATACTGATTTCCATCAGTGTGCAACTGAAATTTAAAGAGTTGCCATGAGCATCGTGTGTGCTCATATTCCCTTGGTGTTCAGAGAAACATTTGGGCTAATATTAATTTTATTTGATGACCCAGGCAACAGGTTTTTTTTTTTACGATTACTTCCACCTTATTTCTCTTTTGTATATTTCCCAGGGTTTAGTTTGGTGTTCATTGCCTAGATGATTTGCATAAAGGGGAAAGGATATACAGACACACACTGGAAGCAAAACAGATTTTTCACATCACTGACCATAATAATTGATAGGAATCGTGGGCTTAATAACAGAACGACCCTATCTATATCTGTTCATGGGACAACTCCACTGATTTACATCCAAGCCTGCCAGGCTTTGACATTGGCAGATTGTAGCCTTTGGGCTTTCATGTCTGTTTTCTATCATTTGAGGAACACATCTAAGGGAGAAGAGGTGACTAAATTATAAAAATGAAGATGTGCCACTTACCACAGATAAAGCAAAATGACCGATGTATTCTATAGAAAAGGCTCATAATAATCTGACCTTGGTTGTTTTCTTGCAGACATGTCGTTACCCAAAATAGGTAACGTCATTTTGTGTTAGTGCTGATGACTACTGCTGATGATGTTACCTAGTTTGGGTTATGAAACATCTGCAAGAAAACAACCAAGCTCAGAGAGTATCAAGGACCCCACAGTCCTCCTCCTCCTCCCTCCCTCCCTCCCTCCCTCCCTCCATCCATCCATCCATCCATCCATCCATCCATCCCTTCTATTCCTGCTGATATTACCAAGCTGGGTAATGAAGCATCTGCAAGAAAATAACCAAGCTCAGAGAGTACCAAGGACCCCACGGTCTTCTTCTTCTTTTTCTTCCTCCTCCTCCTCTTCCTCCTCCTCCTCCTCCCTCCTTCCCTCCCTTCTATTCCTGCTGATATTAC
>NW_015394785.1:6721-11487 GCF_001527695.2 Protobothrops mucrosquamatus
GCAAGAAAACAACCAAGCTTAGAGAGTACCAAGGACCCCACAGTCTTCCTCCTCCTTCTCCTTCTCCTCCTCCTTCTTCTCCTCCTCCTTCTCCTCCTCCTCCTTCTCCTCCTCCTCCTCCTCCCCTCCCTCCTTTCCTTCTATTCCTGCTGATATTACCAAGCTGCGTAATGAAACATCTGCATGAAAACATCCAAGCTGAAAAAGCACCCCTCATTTCAACCCTGGGCTACAAATACTCTCTTTTATTGCTTATTATAATTGTTTGGATAGATATTGTGTAGCTCTCTTTGACAACCGTATATATGTTCTAAAGACCACGATCTCATGTAAATATCAAGAAAAAAAAACCAAAACAAAATATCTTCTTATTCCTTTTCAGTGCCTTGATCTTTGTACTCCCCACTCACTGTGGGAACTTGTCAGATTTTTTTTTTCACCTTCTGAAGCTCAGCTAATGGGTACAATCTATGGAACCATCTGCTTAAATGCTATTAAATTCAGAGGTATTTCGGATGGGGAAAAACGAAATGGCGCTTTTGTTCAATAGGCTCACTATTTCCATTAGAACTCTGAAGTCTTCTTTTCGGTATGGGTAAATACATCGCTTAATACCAGTTAAAAGCCATTAGGCAGAAAATAGGTGGAGATTTATTAAGCCACTCTTACTTGCAGTTGGTAACATTAAGGTTTTAGCCCATGAGTGAAATTTAAAATGCTGGGTTGCATCAAGATGTACTGTACTGTGTGTATAAAATGAAAAGCTGCATTCAAAACCCTAAATGTATGTACGTATTCAAGATAGACAGTGAATAATATTTATATGTTACTTATATGTAAGGGAGCAGGTCTATACATATGTTGTATATAGTATGTTTTAAATGTGTTATGTATGTGTACACTTTGAGAGGAAGCAACTAAATTTCATTTTTAATGTATGCCATTGTGCCCACAGGAAAAACATGACAAAAAAGGTCGGTCTATCTATCTATCTATCTATCTATCTATCTATCTATCTATCTATCTATCTATCTATCTATCTATCTATCTATCTATCTATCTATCTATCTATCTATCTATCTATCTATCTTTTCCATTCACTTCCTTGTTCAGGTGCATGACTTGGTAGATCCTAGAGGATTAAGATGAATGCTATTGTTATACAGAAAGCAACTTGGTGGATCTTATGCTTCCAATAGACGCACTAGCAGAAAATCCAGATGGCTTGTATATGGCCATAGAGACCTAGATGTGTTTCTATCTCCTTGCTGTTATCTAATGATCATTGGGACTCAAATATCATAGGTACAGTTAATTAGGTAACCATTGCAAGCATATTTGTGTAAAAGCTACATCTGCAGTATATCTATCTATCTATCTATCTATCTATCTATCTATCTGTCTGTCTGTCTGTCTGTCTGTCTGTCTGTCTGTCTGTCTGTCTGCCTGCCTGCCTGCCTGCCTGCCTGCCTGCCTGCCTGCCTGCCTGCCTGCCTACCTACCTACCTACCTACCTATCTATCTATCTATCTATCTATCTATCTATCTATCTATCTATCTATCTATCTATCTATCTATCTATCTATCTATCTATCTATCTATCTATCTATCTATCTATCTCTATCATTTATCTATCTATTTAACTTTTGTGTATCATATATAGGTTTTGTAATATTTTATCTTTTTAATATTGTAAACTGCCTAGAGATACCTGGTTGTAAGATGGGTGATGAATACATTTAATAAATTATTTATTAAATATCTATCTATCTATCTATCTATCTATCTATCTATCTATCTATCTATCTATCTATCTATCAATTTATTTTTTGTGTATCTTATATAGGTTTTGCAACATTTTATCTTTTTAATATTGTAAACCGCCCAGAGATATCTTGTGGTAAGATGGGTGATTAATACATTTAATAAATTATTTATTGAATATCTATCTATCTATCTATCTATCTATCTATCTATCTATCTATCTATCTATCTATCTATCTATCTATCTATCTATCTATCATCTATCTATCTATCTATCTATCCATCCATCATCATCTATCTAATTTTTGTGTATCATATATAAGTTTTGCAATATTTTATCTTTTTAATATTGTAAACCGCCCAGAAATACCTTGTGGTCAGATGGGCCATTAATCCATTCAATAAATTATTTCTTTTATATATAAAAAAAAAAAATAACTTATATGCCACCCATCTCACTGTGACCCAACAATCCATTTAATGTTCCAGATTTTTCCAGCTCAAATTTGATAGGCTTTAGCGTCTTACCTGTGCATTCTGATGGAGCTGCAATATAGCTTTTAAAGAACTTTGAATTCTCCACCTTTGCGGTAGATTCCTGGCTGATGGCTGATGCTGAAACGGTGCCAACAATCTGCAAGACAGAAGGACTCCTAAATGAATTTTATGTAGGAAATTGAACTCTGCTGTCATAATGTCTAGTGATCTGATTTAATTTTAATGGCAGCAGCCAAGCCAAGCCAAAAAAAGAGAAGTTGTTGACACTGGATGAGAAAAAAAAATGAGCAATCCCTTTGAGCCACCTTGAAGGTCAGAATCTGTTTTTCACTCTTGATTTTTACTTAAATGGTTACGGCAATCCTTAATCGCAGCCATTCACTACAGTGACTTACATCATATTATTGTGTTAACCTTGGCAGAAATGTATTAGGCATTAGATTATTAAGACCTTGCTAATCATTTGGCTACATCTGTACTCTTCAAATTACTCCAAGGGGTGCAATCATACAGTGAATAACAATGACCATCTTCATACTATTAGTATATGAGTACGTAAAAGAGATTCAGATCCTAATTAGAAAAACACACTGTTGGTAAAATATCCTCGCAAGTAAGCTGTGCTTCATGCAGAAGAAATGGAGCAGGGTTGTCAGTCCACTGAAATGTTCCTTAAAACAATATATATATTTTTTTTAAAAAAAAATTGCATGGCCATTGTCCCAATAAAAAAGTGGATTAAAAATTCGTTTCAAGTAGGTGGTTATACGAAGTTACCATATTTGCACTGACTGAATCCATAGAACAGGATTGAAATTGCCCATTGAAATCTCTATTTTTCAAAACTTTGCAAAATAATTTGATTCGGACACCGGTGACCAGGCAGAACCTCTTAATCCAGAAAAGCACACAATTGAGACACAAATGTGCAAAAGTCCTCAAATGCCAATTCTCTTGTGGTAATAAAATCCCGTCGATGGCAAGGCATGAAAAGTTCCCAGAATCAGGCGGTCTTAAATCTCAAAGCTATTCTGTGTTACTAAGACTGAGTTAACAGAATAATAACAGAATAACAGAGTTGGAAGGGAAATTGGAGGTCTAATCCAAAGTCCTGCTCAAGGAGGAGACCCTATACCATTCAAGATAAGTGACTATCCAGTCTCCAATGATGGAGCACCCAAAACTTCAGATGGCCAACCATTCCACTGGTTAATTGTTCTCAGTGTTAGGAAGTTTCTCCTCAGTTCTAGGTTGCTTCTCTCCTTGACTAGTTTCCATCCATTATTTCTCATCTTGCCTTCTGGTGCTTTGGAAAATAGGTTGACCCCTTTTTCTTTGTAGCAGCCCCTCAAATAATATGGGAACATAGCTATCATGTCAACCCTACTTCTTCTTTTCACTAGATTAGTGAAACCCAATCCCTGCAACTGTTCTTCATAGGTTTTAGCCTCCATCCAACCCCTTACTCATCTTTGTTGCTCTTTTCCGCACTCTTTCCAGAATCTCTACATATTTTTTTTATAATATGATGACCAAAACTGGATGTAGTATTCTAAGTATGGTCTTACTACGGCTTTATAAAGCAATACTAATACTTCACGTGATCTTGATTGTATCCCTCTGTTAATGCAGCCCAGCACTGCGTTGGCTTTTTTGGCCGCTGCTGCACACTGCTGGCTCATATTTAAGTGATTGTCCACTAGGACTCTAAGATTCCTTGGACCAAAATAAAATCAGCCAAGTTTTTGAAAGATTTAGAAAGTGGGGGGAAATTATATTCTAAAAGTATTGATTAGGACATTTTTTTTTTGCAAATGTTAGCAGACAGTTGAACCCAGGCAAAGAGCATGTAACGTAAGGAAATGTTCAGTTTGCGATGAGAATAGTGTGATTTAATATTTATTTTATTGATTAAATTTATAGGCCACCCATCTTGCCATTCACAGTGACACTAGGGAGCTTACAATGTAGTAAAAAGATAGAACTATAAAAACATTTATAAATAGAAAAAATAGATTAAAATTATCCAAGATTCGAAGTTACAAAAGGTTCAAAATTATCTGGAGAATCGTTTATCATAAGGAAGAGGAAAAGCCAAATCTAGTAAAAAAAAATTTTTTTTTACTAGGCATAATGCCAGAAAAACTTGATAAGCAAAGTACATACTTGATTTTACATGTAACAACAGCAGCAAGAATTATATTTGCACAATATTGGAAGAACGAAGAAACACCACCAGAAGAAGAAATAATTTAAAAAAATACTAGACTGTGCGGAAATGGACAGACTTACTTTAAGGTTGGGGAAAAAAAAGTAGAAACAGAATATTTTCAAACTTGGGACCTATTTTATCAATGGTTAGAGAAAAGATTTAGGGATTTGGAATTTAATTTTGTATTAGTGAATAAGATACTCAGACAACAAATTTTTGTTGAATGATTACTGTTGAATTCTGTTAAAGTCTTACAAAAAGTAATAACCAAGTTTGAGTGAAATGGTAGTTG
>NW_015394786.1:0-2307 GCF_001527695.2 Protobothrops mucrosquamatus
GTGCTGATGAAGAAGTGAAAAAGGCAGGTGCATGTTTAGAAGTTAAGAGTTCAACCCTGTTTCCTGAAATCTTGTTCTAAGGAAAAAGTTGTTTGTTTACTAATTTAGCACTGCCTGACACCTCACTTTCTTTTCTTAAGATTCTTCATAATAGAATGTGTGCCCTATTTTGTTTATTGGGAGACTTGTTTAATATCTGAAAATTCACTGGTTTTTTTAGACAATAAAAGTACTATATTGTGTTTCTTTTACTGTTTTCTTTTAAATCATCATTGTCGATTGTCTCAGAATTCCTAAATAAAATTTGGGAAGTAAAAAAATGAAGACAAGCAGTAGGCCACAGCATACGGTAAGTGAAACTTTGCTGTTGGAACATATCAAACTTCTTAATAATGTGTACTCAGAAAAAGCTACAAAAACCTATTCCAATAAAATATTCATTTATTAAATGTATGTCAGCCACTCACTCTGCAAAGCAATTCTGTACCACCTTATGACAATCGCAGAATATTTTATTTTTCCAAAGCATATTTGTAGATCAAACGTCCCAGCATGTATAAAATAGTGTGTCTGGTTTAAAACTGCCTTTTGGATATGTTTGTGGCATATTGGCCAAAATGTGACCAGAACAGTCCTTATAGTAAGCAAGAAGTGGCATATGTGGTGCAGCTGAATAGCCTAGAAACTCTGCCTCTTCTGTCTTAACAAAAGGTGAGATTCCACAGGGGGCAGAGGGCAAAACCTATGGGCCCATCTGCTGATGATTATGGCTTATGGAAGATTATGTCTTGGAACATAAGATGAATAAATGATAGCATAATTTAAAGAATGAAATGAAAATATAGTATTCAAAATAGAAATCAAAAAGCCCAAGACATATCCTTACCAGCGATAAACATCCAGATGAGCAGATATTAACATTAGACCAGCAATCAAGAAGTAAACAATACCCCAATCAAGGAACCACCAAATTCACTCCCATAAACAGTGACAGGGCAAACCATTAGGTATATAATGAGAGCAAATCCCACTTTACTAGCACTAGTAGTTTGGTAATGAAACGTCTGCAAGAAAACAACCAAGCTCAGAGAGCACCAAAGACCCCACAAATAGTAGCCAATTTTTATAACAACAAACTAGTCAGCAAATCTCAAAGTCAAAATTTCATATTTTTTTTCTTGAGCACAAAGCCTAGAAGTGGTTTCCATTAAAAAAGTTAATTTTGCCGTCTCTGCTGCCTCCCTCCGATTCTGGGGAGTTGACAGGTCTTTCCATTTTTGCGCAGCTGCAGGCAACATACACAGTAACAAAATTCCGTTTTCCCCCCAAGTTCCTTGTCCAGTAGTCCTAAAAGGAAAACTGGTTTCAATTTTATACTCATTTTTAAGAATTTTTTTAAGAGCGAGACCAGGATTGTGCTTCCAAATCTGGCCGGTCCAGGAGCAACAACATGGCTTCCAGAATGCAAGTTGAGGAGCGTGAAGAATTAAAGCAGTGGTTTGCAAACTTGGCAATTTTTAAGATGTGTGGACCTCAACTCCTAGAATTCCCCAGCCAGCATTTGCAAATTAAAAACCCACAGGTCTTAAAAGTTGCCAAAAGTTTTGAAAATCACTGAGTTAGATGGGGGACTGTAGAACACTACTGCGTGCGTGAGACAATCGCATCTGTTTTGATTGCAAATTGTGACTCGCGAAAGAGCTACGTGCCAATTTTCAAAAATCCATGCTCTATCCCAGGGGTAGTCAACCTTGGCTCTTTTATGACTCGTGGACTTCAATTCCCAGAATTCCTGAGCCAGCTTGGCTGGCTCAGGAATTCTGGGAGTTGAAGTCCACGAGTCATAAAAGAGCCAAGGTTGACTACCCCTGCATCTATCCCATGATTTCCCGGCGGTCGCGTTATTTAGCCGAGGACCACCGTCTCGCAAGCAGCTAGCTAGAGGATAAGAAGAGTCCAGTCATGCCGGCTGGTATTTCGTCCGAACTAAACTAAGCACCGAAACAGCAATTAGCAAAGAGAAAGCGTTTCAGCACGAGGACTAACCTCGTCTAAGCCCCCAAACGAAACAAAGCAAGCTCCGCCCCCCCCGCCCCACTCAACGAGTAAAAAAGGCGCCCCCAAGTGAATCGGAAAGCAATTTCTGACTCGATTGGCTCCTCTATAGATACGCCCCGGGCAGCGATTGGTTCTTGCGTGTCCCGTTCTCCGATTGGTTGAACGGATTGGCCGCGAGGTTTGAAACAGATCGGAAAGGAAAACAGAAGTGGCGCATTGAGCAGGCGGTGGTCGAGCTGGGCAGAGCAG
>NW_015394786.1:3999-6598 GCF_001527695.2 Protobothrops mucrosquamatus
AAGCTTTCCCATGGCCTTTGTTTCTAGAATTTCTGATAATGTAAGAATAGAGGAGCACAAATTTCTCTCTTGCCTAGTAGTCTAGTATAATCAGTTTGTGCAATATGATTTTAGTTTACTTTTTTGATAGTAATGTTTCCATTAGAATGGTTAAAGAATTAGTGTTTGATCAATATGTGATATTTGGTTTTACCCATTTGACACCCAATGCTCATTATTTCTTAGAACTAGCAACTTACCATAGCTTTCTTCAGTCAGTCAGCTCATACATTCATGTAATGTGGGAAGAAGAAATAAGGAAGTACACCCTCCTTTTTCATCTGTCTTCTCACCAAACATGATCTAAATAGAATTGTTGTTGCAACATGTCCCACAACTCTGCAAACTGTGAGGGGGTTTTCCTTCAGCTTAGTGGAGGAGAAGGCAATGGGGGTGGGGGTGGGTGGGCTTTTTGTGCTAGAGCCATACTCTATAAAGTACCAGGGACAATGATGAGCACTACATTGCACTTGATTTACATTTATTTAATTAAAATTAAACATGGTTAATATGGTTACATCCTCATGTAATTCTTGTAGTAGCAATTTGCGTCTTCAGTTACTTTAAGCACCAGTTTGGGAGCAAGTTTTAGAGTAGATTTGTGGCTATGCCCGAAGTCTTTTCAAGCCCCGAGCAGCTGAATTTCTTTTGCAATACGTCCCTATTTTAAATCTTAACAAACTTGATACTGCCTAATTTTTTCTTGCTCCTGAATTATTTTCTGTCACTGCTGTGCAGCCTCTCCATGTTTATCTTGTTCCAATTTACAATACAGGACTACAGTTTCCCTGGGTTGCTGGGTGGGAAGGTAGGGCTGGGATTGTTGGCTTCTATTTTTAATAGAATGTTAATGTGTCGATCAGGTTGATACTAGATCTGTTTTGCCAGAATGGTAAGGGAATAACAAATAACCTGTAACTTCTATAGGCCGTTTCCAGGGACAGAGGAAAGGTGAAGGTGTATGCAAGAGTGCGCCCACTGAAGCCCACAGAAATCGAGAGGCAAGAGGATCAGGTGAGTACCTGAAACAGAGCAGGAGCCATCAGTTAGTGTAGGACAGTGATGGCAAACCTTTTAGAGACCGAGTGCCCCAAAACCACCCCCCACACTCCCGTCCCTGCTCCGCCCTGCCCACTGGGGCACTTACCACCTCCATGGCCCGCCACAGATCACCTAGGCAGCCCAGCAGCGCAATGGCCACGCCCTCCACCCATGCCCCGCAGCATCATCTGTGCGCGACGGGGCGCAAGGGCAGAGTCTTGTCCCCGCTGCCTGGCTACCATGTCCTTGGCTTTGCTGCTTCACATGGGCTGCGCCCAGGGGTGACTCTCCTCCAGGGGGGCTGCTGGTGAGGAGAGGGCTGTGGGAGGAGACAGGGCTGGGGAGACAGTGCATGTGCCCACAGATAGGGCTCCGAGTGCCACCTCTGGCACCTGTGCCATAGGTTTGCCACCACTGGTGTAGGAGAACTTTGACAAGCCAGTTATAATAATAATAATAATAATAATAATAATAATAATAATAATAATAATAATAATAATAAAAAAAAAGTTGGAAGGGACCTTAGAGGTCATCTAGTCCAACCCCCTGCTCAGGCAGGAAACCCTATACCATTTTGGATAATGGTTCCTTTGCTTGGCTATCGGGCTCACTTGAAATTGGTTTGCAGAGCTTTATATGCAAAAGAGCAGAGGAGTGCTAAAATACAGGTAGTCCTCAACTTACAGCAGTTCATTTAGTTTGAACAACAGCACTGAAAAAAGTGACTTATAACCATTTTTCATGCTTACAACTGTTGCAGCATCACCATGGTCACGTGATCAAACTTCAGACGCTGGGCAACTGACTCATATTTATGATGGTTGCCGGGTCTTGGGCTCATGTGATCGCCTTCAGTGACCTTCTCACAACAAAGTCAACCGGGAAGCCAGATTCACTTAACGACCGCATTATTAATAACTGCATTGATTCACTTAACAACTGGCAAGAAAGGCTGTAAAATGGGGCAAAGCTCACTGAACAAATGTCTCACTTAGCAACAGATAGTTTGGGCTCAATCGTCATAAGTCAAGGACTACCTGTGTTGTGTATAAGAGATTCAAAAGAGAAATTTGCAGGTGTTGGTAAAGTCTACATTCTTTCCATACAAGGGGTAGCTGCTGCTGATTTAATTTTTTCAAATGACAATACTTTTGACCTTGCTGATCCTGAATGCTTGCTTAGTTATGGGTGGAGATGAGATGGAGATTCTCAGATCAAGGAGAGAGGCATATTTCAAAAAGCAAAACACATCTTTTGGTACCAATTCAATTTGGCCACTGATATAACAAAGAGGTCTCAAAGGCTAAATAGATAAATCTTTGCCACAAAGAAGAGGGAGTCAAGCTATTTTCCAAGGCGCCTGAAGGCAGGACAAGAAGCAACGGATGGAAACTAATCAAGGAGAGAAGCAACCTAGAACTAAGGAGAAACTTCCTGACAGTTAGAACAATTAACCAGTGGAACAACCTGCCTCCAGAAGCGGTGAATGCTCCAACACTGGAAGTTTTTAAGAAGAGAC
>NW_015394786.1:9257-11486 GCF_001527695.2 Protobothrops mucrosquamatus
AACCTCTGTCCCGGGCCCTCCAGAGATCATTAACCAACGCGACCAATGCCGTTTCCGTGCTGTGTCCCGGCCTGAAGCCCGACTGGTATGGGTCTAGATAGACTGCTTCATCCAGGTGCCGAGGGAATTGCCGTGCAACCACACTCTCAACAACCTTCGCCGCAAAGCGAAGGTTGGAGACTGGGCGATAATTGGCCAGGTCATCTGGGTCCAGGGAAGGCTTCTTGAGGAGGGGCCTCACAACGGCCTCCTTAAGGGCCGCAGGAAAGGCACCCTCCTGCAAAGAAGCGTTAACAATTCCCTGGAGCCAGGCTCGTGTACCCTCCCGGGCTGCCAGTACCAGCCAGGAGGGGCACGGATCCAACAAACATGTGGTTGCATTCAGCCCTCCCAAGACCCTGTCCATAATCCAATGTATGTTTCAATTACATTTCACAGAAAAGGACTGGGTTTATGCAATCTTTTGTTTTTCTCTACTGCAACTTATAAAGTGCCCCTTCAAATATCTTCTAGTTTAGCAATTACTGGACAATGGAACATCTTTTGTTGCTAACTGTGTAGGCTTTGTAAAGTAGAAGGGTATAATGTATAATGAAGCTAAAACTTTCCCTTGGTGCTATGAGAAGCTTAGTTTGAAAAGAAAATATTGCTTCTGCTTTAAGAGAAAGGAAACACTTAATTTATGGAAGCTGGGCTTATTAAGAACAATCACTATGTGCTTTGGGTTTATTTTCAGAAAGTCTGTGTTAATTGGGTCAACTGCGAATTGTTACAATCACTGATAACCTTTTTGTTTTGCTTTCATTGATAGAGACAGGACCTCACAAAACTGACCCAGATAGTGTTTCATTTGTGACTCAAGAGGATGTGCAATTTTCTATCTGGGTCTCCTTCTTTGAGATCTACAATGAGCTGATTTATGACTTGCTGGAGACCCCTCCATCTGCCCCAAACCGCAAGAGGCCTACACTGCGGCTCTGTGAGGATCATACTGGAAATACATATGTTAAAGGTACAGCTCAGCCTTCTCACCCAGAATATAAATTGGATTAAACTTGTAGAATAATTAATCCAGCTGACTCATCTTTGCCTTTGTAGATCTGAACTGGGTCAATGTGCAAAGTGCTGAAGAGGCCTGGAAACTGCTGAAATTAGGCCGGAGAAATCAGAGTTTTGCCAGCACCCACATGAATGAGAATTCTAGCCGCAGGTCTGCCATATTCCTCATTTTGGTGACAGGGAGTGTTGGGATTCTGGAGGATTAGTAAAGTATGTTCTCTGTACAAAAAAAAATTAATTCACCCAGGATTGGGAAATATGGGAATAAATGGGCTTAATAATTTGAACCAGTTTATTTTCTAAAAATGTTTCTTCTCTTGCCCTCTGTAGCCACAGCATCTTCTCCATCCGAATTCTACACCTTCAGGAAAGCAGCAGTAAAATGGTCCCAAAGATCAGCGAGTAAGGGAAAACTTTCTTACTGAAGGCCTGAAAGGAATGGGAAAGACAGCTTTGTTTTTTCCAATATACGCAGGGAAGCCGCCTTGAGTAGTTTTGACATGTGTTTGTCAGAATGACAACTTTGGCTTGGTGTAAAATGTTCAGTCTTGTGTCTAACCTGAAATGAAAAAGAGTTTTCCCTCCGTGCCAGTATGGAGCAAGGCAATCTAAAGTAGTAAAATTAAAAAGCAAAACTATAACTGGATCTTGTCATGGATTCTCATGCTGATTGCCAGAATTTCTAACCTGAAGTTAGAATCTGATGGGGGGAAGAGGGGGAGGAAGCAGGGAGTGGTGAAGATGGGGGGGGGGGACCAGGCCTTGCATCCAAATACTTCTTTTTCTCTTCACCAGGCTGTCACTCTGTGACCTTGCTGGCTCAGAACGCTGCAAAGAGCAGAGAACCGGGGACCGTATGAAGGAAGCCAATAACATCAATACCTCCTTGCACACTCTGGGGCGATGTCTCACAGGTTTGCGCCAAAATCAGACCAAGTAAGTTAAAGAAACTTCTACTTCTAGCATTCACTGACAGTCTGTAGCTTTGTCTGGCCCTTCTGGTATTAAGACCAGTCTGGTTGAAGATACTGATGAATGTGCATACGTGTTCTAGGTTAAGATGAGGACGATGATATGTGGGAAGGCTTCATGTTTTGTATTAGCATTTCCAGAGCACAAATCCTCTTCTCTCTCTCTCTCTCTAAATAGGTCAAAGCAGAATGTGGTGCC
>NW_015394787.1:0-1161 GCF_001527695.2 Protobothrops mucrosquamatus
CGGCATGAGGAAGGTTGAGAACCACTGGTATAAATGATTGGAAAGTTACAAAATACAGAATTCACTGTGACCTCTGGAGGGCCCAAAGGATCCACAAGAAAAAGAAATTGTGCGTTTGGTGTAGCATAGAAAACCTTTTATCCTGAAATCTTTCAAAAAGCACAAAGCATTTCGTAATTGTGATAAACTCAGAAAAAACTTTCCCTGGACTGAGTATTATTAAAAAAAAGTTGTGATCCAGAGGGAGGGAAATATCCTACAGATGCCACTTAAGCTCTCTCAGGGTCTCTGTTGCCCCCTTATCCGCCCTCCATCCTCTCCTATTCCCAGTGGAAGAGACCCCCAAAAGACCCGGGTTGCCAGCTCTGAACTGGGTTAAAACTTTTAAGGTTTCATGGACGTTTTGTTTCTCTGGGAACCGTATGGAAGTTCGTAACCTTTTGGAGTGGGATTTAAAAAAAATTAAAAAAAATCAGTCTTTTGTGCAGCCTTAATAAAAGCATTTCAACTATCCTACAGCATGTTGTTAATTTCTCCGGAATGCACTTTTCCCACATTGTTCACCACAGTGAAAAAAACTTGGAAATTTTGTTTGCTTAAATGTTGCAGCGCTGGGGGGGAGGGGAGGGGAAGGAGGAAGAGGAGGAAGAAAAAAGGAAAAGATGGAAAAAAAGCTATAACCCCTTTGCCACTGCAAGGAGCCACCCTCTCTGTCCCTCCTGACCACCCCTGAGGACCCTTGGGGAGTGGGGGGGGAATCCTGGAGGGAGGCTGAAGGGACACGTGAGGAGCAAAGAAGTTTAAAAATAAAAGGTTTCAATTGTTTAACGATTAAGGGATTAGTCAAGCCGAACAGTAAACAGGACAAAAGGGTGGGAGAAATTTGAATTGATGTAAGCAAACAAAGGGTGGGAGAACTGGCTACGTCACTTGTGACACCCCCCCCCCCAAGAGAGGAGGAGGATGGTTTGGGAGGAAGCGAGGGAAGAGGCAGCAAAACTGCACTTGGGCGAAGATCCGGCCCCGGGTGTGGAGGAGGCGATGCCGGTAGAGACCCCCCCCAAAAAAAAACACCTGGAGGGATCCATAGGCTGGGAAAGGCAGAGGGGGGGACGGAGGGGGCGGGGAAAGGCGTTTGGGGACTCGGCTTCTCCATTCCCC
>NW_015394787.1:3576-6718 GCF_001527695.2 Protobothrops mucrosquamatus
AACTTAGAAACGAAGTGTTTTACGGCACTCTCTGAGCAGTTTACGAATGTCAGCATCTTGACCCCAACAATTTTATGATTTTGTATGTTTCTCGAAAGAAAATCCTGTTCTCATCTTCTTTCTTGTTCCAACAGCAGGAAAGCAGCTGCCAATCGGTTACGGAGAAATCAAACCGGTCAGCAGTGAGGGGTCATCCCTGGCCTTGATTCAGAGGGGGAACAACTGACCCAGAGAATTCTTAGCTGCAATTTTAATGGTGAGTAAATGGCTGCGGCTGTTCTAAGGTAAAGCATCCTCTGAAAATAAGACCTGGTGCCTCTTTTGGAGGCAAGAAAACCTATAACACCAGGTCTTATTTCTGGGGAAACATGGGGGGTATGTCCACTTCACTGTTCCACTATTTTAGCCACTTTAGTCACTTTGTCAAAGAGAGCACTAAGTTTTGTCTAGCGTGATCTGTTTTTGACAAACCCATGTTGGTTTCCAGTAATAGCTTTGTTGGTTTCTACGTTTTCACGGATTCCTTGCTTGATTGTCTTTTCCAGGATCTTCCCAGGTATTGATGTCAGTCTGACTGGTCTATAATTTCCTGGGTCCATTTTTTCCCCTTCTTGTAGTATTTTATAAAATGTGTCACGAGGAAGCTGGGATCAAGAAGTCATGATGGGATGGAGCTCAATGGTGCAAAAATTGGAAAAAGCGAGAAAAAGGGAATTTGGAATGGGTTGCTTACACTAACCCGAACTTTCTTCCTTCCTCTCTTGCTTATGTGATGCCTTAATTTTGGGGATTCCCTATAGGTACTCCTCGTATTATGAGCACAATTCAGACCGGAATCTCAGTCTTTGAGAGAAGCGGCCATTAAGTGAGATGTCACATGACCACTTTACTCAACCATTGCAATCCTGCACTCGTGGTTGTTAAGCTACTTCACAAGCAGACAAAGTCCCAGTTAAGGAATGTGGGGTTGCCTGAAGTGGGCAGTGGAGGCCCTGTGAGTCCTGGCACAGGAAATGTGGAAGTTGAGGGGCCCTGAAGAAGGATAGAGATCCTTTGGGACACGTTGCTTAGCAACAATATGGAACATGCGGCTTGTAAAATGTGACAAACCTGCAAAGGCCTCCACTTTGGAGATTAAGGCCTCATTTCTCAATGGCAGCAGAGACAGTGGGCTGAGGTCCAGTCCTGGGGTCAGTGGCAGATGGCTGAAATTGTTGAAGACTCCAGATCTCCACTTAAGACGCAGTCCCAGCATTGTTGTCAATCAGGGCTGCTTTTCATGGCTCTGGTTGTATATAGCTCAGGCTTCCAGGGTTGGCTACAGCTTTATATCCCACTTCAGGACCCCCACCCAACTCATGGGTGGCCTATGCCTGATCTCCAGGACCCCCACCACCACCATTGCCTGCTCCTCCCCCCACTCAAGAAACCTCAAGATCACTTAATGATTGCAACCAGCAGTGTGGGATTATGGTTGTGGATCCAAGAGATCATGTGACTCCTCACCTAACCGCTGCTTCACTGAACAACTGAAATTCCAGTCCCGACTGTGGTCATAAGTTGAGGACATCTCTCCTACAGATGTAGGGCCTCCATCACTGTCTTGGGTGTACTGGGGACCCTACCCTGGGCAGAGGGTGGGACTGGAAGACCTTCAAGGTCCCTTCCAAGGCTGAGATTTTGTGATTCTGTACCATTCTCAGAAGAAAATATTATTCTCGATTTCTTTTTTATTCTAACAGCAGATAAAAGATTGTAAACAAAGATTTATCTGCAATTCAACACATAATAGAAAATCAACACAAGGCAGCAGTCACCAGAAAGCATGGAATTTGGGAAACTCTTGGATCCCCCGTCAGACACAATCAGCACTCCGGAAAACCACAAAAAACCCCATGAATGCTCAGAGTGTGGGAAATCCTTTGGTCGCAGATCAGTGCTTTTTACTCACAAGAAGATCCATGTGGGAAGTGGATCCAGTCAAGGTTTGGAGGGTGAGAAATCCTCTGGAACAGACACCAAAAGTCTCAGAAACCCCCCCAGAGTAAAACCCTATAGATGTATAAAATGTGACTTATGCTTTGGTCGAAAGTCAAGTCTTCTTACACATCAGAAAATCCACACGGGAGAGAAACCCTATCAGTGTCTGGAATGTGGGAATTTTTTTTGTCAGAAATCCACCCTCAGAAACCACGAGAGAATTCACACAGGGGAGAAGCCTTACAAATGTTGGGAATGTGGAAAGAGCTTTTCTCAGAACGCAAGTCTTTGGTCCCATGAGAAGATTCATGCAGGAATAAAATCGTACAAATGCTTTGAGTGTGGGAAATGTTTCACCCGGCGTTCAATTCTTTGGAGTCATGAGAAAACACACAGAGGGGAGAAAAAGGAAAAGTGCCTGGAATGCGGTAAATGTTTTTACCAGAAATCACACCTGTTGCGACATCAGAGACTTCACACCGGAGACAGACCTTATGAATGCCCAGACTGTGAGAAACGATTTATATATTCTTCTGAACTTCGGAGACACGAGGAGAGGCACAAAGGAGAGTTACGCTATAAATGTGGGGAGTGTGGGAAAAGTTTTAGTTCCCTTGGAGGGCTTCAGATTCATCAGAGAATCCACACGGGGGAAAAACCATACAAATGTGGGGAGTGTGGGAAATGTTTTTCACAAAAACACCACCTTGGAAGGCATGAGAGGGTCCACACAGGAGAGAAGCCGTACAGATGCGTAGAATGTGGGAAATGTTTTGCTCATCAGGGAGGCCTTTTGACACATCATAAAACCCACACAGGGGAGAAACCATATCAATGCATCGAATGTGGACAGTTTTATTCTACCACATCCGCCCTTAAGAGACATGTAAAAACTCACACAGGGGAAAAAAATTACAAATGTTTAGACTGTGGGAAAACATTTGCTCATGCGTGTTCCCTCAAAGGCCACAACCGAATCCATACAGGAGAAAAGCCCTATAAATGCTCGGAGTGCGATAAATGTTTTTCTCAGAAAGATACTCTTGTGAAACATCAGCGAACCCACACTGGAGAGAAACCATACAAATGTCTGCAGTGTGGGAAATGTTTTGCCCATACTTCGTCACTTCGCATACACACCAGAAATCACACAGGATAGTGG
>NW_015394787.1:10476-11484 GCF_001527695.2 Protobothrops mucrosquamatus
TCCGCCCCAGGCGCCTGATGGATCCTGAGAGATTCCAGACGGAGCTTGGGCCAATACCTGTGACTCCGACCCACGGCTCGGCGGGGGACCTGGTGGCCGCCTGGAATAGGGCGGCCGGTGGGGCCTTAGACCGGGTCGTGCCACTGCGGCCTCTCCCCCGTCGCCGGACCACCTGGGCTCCCTGGTTTTCCGGAGAGCTCAGGGGGATGAAGCGCCAGAGGAGACGCCTAGAGGGTGTTTGGAGGACTACCCGCTCCGAGACCAACCGGACACGGGTAAGGTCACATTTAAGGACTTACCTAGTGGCGTTGAGGGCAGCGAAGCGTAACTACTTTTCTGCCCTCATCGCGTCTGCGGGAAACCGCCCTGCCGCTCTTTTTCGGGTGTCCCACTCCCTCCTACATCAGGAGGCACAAGGGGCCCCCTTGCAAGGGCAGGCAGAGGAGTTTGCGAGTTTCCTGCAAGATAAAATCGCCTGGATTCGGGAAGGGCTGACCTCCGAACAGGCTGGTCTGGGCGCGATGACGGGGGCGGGCCTTGATTCCAATCTATGGGTTGAGTTTGACCCCGTGACTCCAGAAGACATGGACAGAGTGCTGGGGCGACTGAATGCCACCACTTGTTTGTTGGACCCGTGTCCCTCCTGGCTGGTTATGGCCGCCCGGGAGGGCACGCGGGGGTGGCTCCAGGGAGTTGTCAACGCCTCTTTGGGTGAGGGATCCCTACCCACCGCCTTGAAAGAGGCGGTGGTGCGGCCCCTCCTCAAGAAGCCCTCCCTGGACCCGGCGATATTGGCCAACTACCGCCCTGTTTCCAACCTTCCCTTCTTGGCAAAGGTTGTTGAGAGTGTGGTGGCATGTCAGTTCTCCCGGCACCTGGAGGAAGCCGTCTACCTAGACCCGCGTCAGTCTGGCTTCCGGCCTGGGCACAGTACAGAAACGGCATTGGTCGCGTTGGTTGATGATCTCTGGAGGGCTCGGGATAGGGGTGATTCCTCTATCCTGGTCC
>NW_015394788.1:0-6425 GCF_001527695.2 Protobothrops mucrosquamatus
TGCCCTCGCCTGAAACCTCCCCCTCCACAGAAACGCTTTGCTCCCTTTGGTGCTCTTAACCCCTTTTCCAATCCAGCATATTCTTCCAGTCCAGCTTCCTCTTGCTCCTCAGACTGGCTGGAATCTCTTGAATGGCAGAAGACAGCTGCCTCTTCCATAGACACTTTTGATCTCTTTGAAGGCACTTCCTCCCCAGAGGAGCACCGTAGCCCTGCACCACCATCTCGCTCATCGAAACCCTTTGACACGGCTGAAAATATTGTCATTCGGACGTCAGTAGCCCCTTTGTCATCCACCATTGTTCATGGCTCCGAAGCTGGCATCACCCACCTTTATCTGGCTCAGGGGGTCATTGAGGCACCTCCTGCTCGTCTCAATGGGGATGGTTCACCCTGGCAGCCTCCTGGTGATTTATCGGCGCTGTCACTAGAGGAGGTATCTAGGTGCTTGCGCTTCATCGGCCTCTCTGAGGATGTGGTCAGCTTCTTTGCCCGGGAACGCATTGATGGTAGTATCTTTGTACAACTCACTGAGGAGATCTTATCTGAGGATTTTCATCTAACCAAACTTCAAGTCAAAAAAATAATGCAGTTCATCAAAGGCTGGAGGCCCAAAATCTAGATTGGGGAGAGAAATTTTCTCTGTGGATTGCAGGAGTTAGATTCAGGCTGGCCCCTAAGTATAAAACTAGGAGAGAGGCCAAAGCAGATACCGCTATGTCAAAAATGATAGCAGGAGGACATGAACCCAAGAGCAACACAGGATTTTGATTATGTCAGTTTTAACCACAAACCAATGCAAGGAATTGGCAGGAGGTTGCAAATTTCCTTTTACGGAAATGGGCAAAGTAGAAATCAGAGCAAAATAGTTGCACATGAATGATACTTTATGATGGGTTACTATTGTCTTTGTGCCAAGATTAGCAAGGAGAGTTAATTGCCTTACGTAATTCTTGGGTCGATGGTGTAGAAGAGGAGGAAAGCAGCATAGCCAATTTGTGGGAAGAGGGTTACATGTTCCTTTTCTGGCCAAGTCTCAGAATCACCAGAGCCAAGTTGCCTACTTTTCCTGGGATAACATTCCTATTCATCTTCTGACTGTTTCACGTAACATTAGCTTGGAAGGGTTTTTGTTTTGTTTTTTAGTAAGGGACAGGTAGTGCATATGTATCTTTACGATTGTTTGGGGGCAATCAGTTTGAGGGGGGCTCTTGATATAGAAAGTAGCAACACACATAAAAAGAGGGGGTGTATCTACATTTTTCCCCCAACTGCCTTCACAAGGTTTTATACTTAAAACGTTTGGAATGAAATGTAGGCAATGCTATACTTTATAGCTGAAAGAGGTTTGGATAGAACTCACCTGGCAATCTCTGCCCTAGAAACCCTGATCCTTAATCTGGGGTCTAGATTAAAATGTCAGTGTGTCAATTTATATTTTACAGCGTTGCTTAGAGCCCCACTTCCACATGCAGGCTAATTTCAGTGTTGTACTGAAATGCTGGAGAAAGCATCCTGCATGTAGAAAACCAATGGGCTTAAAAGAAGGATTTTAGAGTAATTTAGAAGTGCTAATTGTGCAAAATCAGTGTGTATGCTGACAGTGGTGTCCACCCACCTGCAATTCAAAGGGCTGCAGGGTAATAAAAGCTTGATGATTCTGCTGTTTTTACCCACCTTCCTAAACACTTGAACTTTTTAAGCACCTTTGCACTGCTGTAAGGGCTAAAACCGTAATAACTGTGTGCTGCTTAAATTTCATGTTTCTGCACTAAAACTGTGGAATATTTGGGCAGCCTACAGTTTTGCCTATGCAGAAATTCTGTAGCACCCACTGACAGTTTCGTATAATTTGTTTCTACTATTCTTAACCAGATGTCTGTGTGATTTTTTTGGGGTGGTGGTGGTGGTGGCAGTTATTTACTGCACCTTAGTATAATGTATAGACAGTTGGTGGTTTTTTAAAAACCCAACCTGTAAATCTTTAGGCATTTTACTAATCTTCCTCCTTTCTCTTGGCAATTTCGTTCTGTAATTGCCTGCCTACTACAGTCGAGTTTTCCACATTTCAGCAGCAACTGCCTGTTTCCTAAGACAACCACAACTTACTTTCACAATTGTTTTTAGCTGAAAATGAGGCTAAATGGTTTAAGCCTAGAGGAGTTCAATGTATTCATTTCTACTTTTAGTACTGCAATAATCAAATAAACATTTATTTAAAAATGTGTGCCTAGAATCTGTTGTTCAGAAACAAACTGAATATCTGTTATAGCAGAGTTCCCAAAGCTTTCCGGCTTTGCGGGGTGGGGTAGGGGATGGTTCCACGTGAGTGGTGGGCACACACACCCGCCACTCACGCAAATGGAGAGCGCACATGCTCAGCTGCTATTCACGCAAGTGGGGATCTGCACATGCTCAACCACCATTTCCGCAGCCCAATTCCGAATGGCTCAAGGCCTGGTAGTGGTCCGTGGCTGGGTTGGGGACCCCTGTGTTATAGAATAGCAACTAGAGTTATCAGCTACTTTCAATAAAGATGGGAAGAGAACAAACCAAAGCAATCGTGCTACATCAGATTATGAGCCTCTCCTGTCTAAATGTCTTCATACAATGAGGTAACCTCAAGGAAGCTTTCAAGCAAGATAACACACAATTTGCACTCCTGCTTATGTTCCCCAGCAACTGACACTGAAAAGATAGGCTCCTTCTCCCCCAAACTGGCAACTTATAAAATAAGCCAAAGTATGCTGGATCCCCATCCCTTAAAGGCTGATTTGTTTTATTTAAAGCATCTGGCTGGAGAAAGATGCCTTCATCTGCTTCAGTATTTTGATTGTTTATTTCCATACATGGAATTACTTTTGGGTTGTAATGCTGATTGTCCTAATTTGGATGCTTTTGAAGCTCTTAGCAGTGCCCCCAAACCTTTTAAAAATTTTCTACAATAACTCTGTATCGTGTGCTTCCTCGCCTCCAACGTAGATCGTTTTGGTGTAAGTTAGGAAGTTCTAGTCTCAGTAAAAATCATTGGGCAATTTCCATTCATTTAACTTAAATGTCTTCAACATGGTTTGCCAATACACCCCAGCTGCCTATTGATGCCCTCAAGCTACCAGCTCTCCCCACTGAATTTAATTATACTGCCTCCAACACAATATTGTCAAGAATAGCTCTACACTACAAAGCATTTCTGAAAAATAAAAATGGCAGAATTTTAAACCTTGTGTTTATGCATAAGAAAAAGAAAATATGTTAAGGAGAGCCTAGAGAAATTTGATGAACAGAAAGGTATTATTTTGTAAGCTAATGCATGCCCACTGAATAGATTTTGCTTGTTTACTTATTTTTACACAGCATGTTTTTGCTTTGATGCATGTATATATTTGGTGCAAATCTTGCTTAATTTGTGTTTTGTCCTGGATATAGCACATGCAAAACTTCATGAACTCTAGTACTAGCAAAATCCCAAATCCATCCTGAAAATCCCTGCATTCTCAGATTTATTGACTTATACCAGTGGTAGGCTCTCCAGGATGCTCTGGAGATCTTCAAATGACCTTTGATAAACTAACCTTATCAGAGCACAGAATCCCAGAGGTTTCAGTCTCAACTGAATTTTGTTTCAGTTATTCAACATTTCAGTAGCAGTTCTATCCCTGAATGAATGACAAAATGATGTATAGAACAATACACTAGAATTTATTCTTATGAATTTTTTGCAAGCTACATCTGCTTTCCGATGAGTAGTTCCTTGCAATGGGCCTGAAAAGTACCATACTTTGAGCAGAAACCTCCCCATTCTTTCTCGTGATAATGGGGAAATTAACATTCAGCCTGATGAGGGGTGGGTCAGGAAGAAGTAGTGCCTGAATAACTAAGGCACTTAAAAGAGTTAAAACCCACAGCCCTCCGATACGAAGATCTCTTGTAGGTCTTCCCCTTTTTTGGTTAGCAGGTGCCAATTCAGGCAGTTCTCTTGTGAAATTTCTTGCTGGAATCCTTGGCATGGTCAAGCAGCAACTGGCACGGTGTGAATTGACTCCCATAGACATCTTCATACTTCTTCATGCAGTCCACGAGCTGCTGGGCCCCAAAGTGGTCTGCATATTGGAAGGGGCCTGCCACAACATTCACAGAAGTGAGGGAGGAAGAGAAGGTGAGACTTCCTAAACAATATGGTCTTTATGCCAAAATTATTTCATAATGCTGGCCTTGACTGCCATTATTCCTTGATTACAAGCATTAATGTATCTGTAGGTATCTGATAAAAAATAATTTGCAAGGCGAATAGTGAGTGGATACACTAACTATATAACAGTGTGGACAATCAAGTTCCACTGGATCTTACAAACTCTGGAACTGCAGACAACTTTACACAGCAAAATGAATGCTATGAAATGGTGGGAAATGCAATTCAACACATTCAGAGGACTCCAGGATGCCTGTACTTATCCCTGGAACCACAGTTCAACTATTGCCGGTTCCCGGTAATCCTCAAGAACACTGTAGGGTAGCTAAAATTGCTGCTGCTAAGAAAGATGTCAGTGTTTTGACTATTTAATGCCTATTTGCAAGAACTCAAGAAGTATTTCCTTGTGGAAGGAGTTATACTGTGGAACAAGGCAATCCTGCTGCCAATTCTACATTACCAATTGAAAAAATGCAAGCCAAATTACTATCACTTCAAAAGCTACTTGTAAGATTTTTCCATTATTAACATTGCTTCCAACCCTTCGGCTATATAAAAGACATTGATTAATTTGACAACTCTCACCTCCCAGGCATGGTGGGAAGCCTAGTCCAAATACAGCTCCAATGTCTCCCTCCACAGGATTGCTGAGGATGCCCTCTTGTAAGGTCAAAATGGCTTCATTCACAAACCTGGTCACCAACCGCATTTGGATATCTTTCTCTGTGGACCTGGGAAGAGAAGCAGTAATTCATTATCCACCCTCACGGATAGATTAGACACATAGCATCTGAAGCAGTGACATAGAAGGGAGGGGACTATTATCCAGTGGCAGAGCTGACAAGTCTCAGCAATCTTCATTTAACTGGATTTCAGAAAACAGGTGATAGCAAAAGCCTATTTTTTTGTATTTTGCAGAAGGGGGGCAAACCAACATGGTTTCATATATGGATTTATGGGACTAGGCTTTCAATGCTTTTCCATGCAGATGATCTCAGGTCAATTCTGGGATGTTCTGCGTGCAGATGTGTAAGGATTTCTGACAGCAAATTTGGGGAAAAGCTCCATCTATCTGAAATATTGCTAGTTAGAGTAAAATAAATTGTGCTAAACGGATAATGTTCTGATTCCACATGACAGCTGTTCATGTATTTACACGTGAGCAGGGAATAACTAAAGCCAATGATCAGGCCTTATTCTGGAATACTGCATCTATTTAGGAAACCTCTCTTTTCCCACTTACACCTCTGGGTTGGCAGCGACTTTGAATTTCTCTAGAATTTCATTCATTCCAGTGTTGAGTTCCCGATTCTTTACACCTTGCTTGTAAATATAAAAGCCTTTTCCTCCTTTGCGGCCTGTCGAATGAAAGATAAGAGGGTAGTGAGGATACACTTAATATCAAAAATGGCAAACTTTGACCAGAAAAATACAGGAAGGTTCAAAAAGATGTTCTAGCTTGTGGAAAGAAGAATGGGGTAGGGAGTGGGGAAAATATTCTTCTATTCTAAAATGCAGTGACCATTTTACTCTATAAAATCTAAAGGTAGGCATACACTGACTGCCTTGTTTAGCAACTGTTCAAATTTACAATAATTAGGAAAAACTGTTGTGACCAACAATAGCAGGAACAGTAATTCTACCGCATCATGTCTACAAAACCTGAAGTCCATGCAGACACCCAGCTCTGACAGGCTGAATAAGTGACTTAACTCATGCATTGGTCTCTATGGTAGTAACTGTTCTAACAATAACAAAAGCAGAATACTTGGGATAACCAAGTCACCTGGAAACCTGTTTACTCAGCCATATCCCAAATTACTTTTAGAACAGTGTTTCTCCAGCTTGGCAATTTCAGGATGGAAGGGCTTGCTGGTTGGGGAATTCTGGGAGTTGAAATCAACCTATCTTAAAGTGGCCAAGGTGGAGAAACATTACTTTTAGAATAAAGAAATGAACCCAGAGATTGGGACCAGCTCTAATGCTCATCATCCATAGTCACCACTTTCCCAGTAGTGATACAGACCAATGCAGCAGATATTTATTTATTTATTTATTTATTTTTTGGATTTATATCCCGCCCTTCTCCCGTAGGACTCAGGGCGGCTGACAATCTATTTAAAATACATACAAAACAATACAAATTTAAAATTAATTAAAAGGAATATTTAAATATTTGTCGAATTTTAAAATATAATTAAAACCCCCCTAAAAATTACCCTAGGCCAGTCCTGCAA
>NW_015394788.1:7344-11482 GCF_001527695.2 Protobothrops mucrosquamatus
AGGGGCCTTGGAGTCGACCTCTGTCCCCCTGCCAATACAGACTGCGTACGGTCGGTGAGGAAGGAGGAGAACCACCGCATCACGGTGCCTCCCACTCCCAACCCACCCAACCGCCGCAGCATGATACTGTGGTCCACAGTATCAAAAGCCGCTGAGAGGTCCAAAAGAACAAGGACAGAGGAACAACCCCTGTCCCGGGGTTACTATGAGGAAATAGGGCTTAAAATGGGGGAAAGGCTGGATCTGACAGATAAACCCTCTTTCCGGGAACTACTCTTTGTTTTCAAACTGATTTCAGAAAGCTGAGATCCAGCAGATTTCTTCATGCAGAAGGAAGTAATAGGGCAGTGATGGCGAACCTTTTAGAGACCGAGTGCCCAAACTGCAACCCAAAACCACTTATGCATTGTCGGGTGCCGGGTGGGTGTGGCCCATTGGCTGGGTGTGGCCCATTGGCTGGGCGTGCCCATTGGCTGGGCATGGCTGCGGTGGTAACGGCAGACTGGGTGGGACTAAAAAGTTCAATCAATCAATTCCAACTTTGCAAGATTTTTTTTTCCCGCAAGAAGTTGAAACTGACTGATTGAACCTTTTTTTTTTTTTGCACACGGCGGCGGAGGCCTAAAGTGAAAAGGTTTTATAAAACCCAGCTGAAGGCCTAGGACTGGGGCGACGGCACACGTGCCCACCGAGAGGGCTCTGCGTGCCGCCTCTGGCACCTGTGCCATAAGTTCGCCACCACCATAATAGGGGAAAAGTGACAGTGTCCTGTCATATCATTCTTTGCAGGTAGTCCTCGGCTTACAACCACAATTGAGCCCAAAATCTCTGTTGCTAAATGAGACAGTTGTTAAGGCAGTTGAGTTTTGCCCCATTTTACAACCTTTCTTGCCACAGTTGTTAGGTGAATCACTGCATTAAGTTAATAACACGGTTGTTAAGTGAATATGGCTTCCTCATTGACTTTGCTTGCCGGAATGTCGCACAAGGTGATCATATGTCCCAGGGGCACTGCAACTGTCATAAATATGAGTCAGTAGCCAAGCATCTGAATTTTGATCATGTGACCATGGGGATGCAGAAATGGTAAGTGTGAAAAACAGTCATAAGTCATATTTTCTCAGTGCCACTGTAATTTTGAATGGACACTAAACAAACTACTGTAAATGAACGACTCCCTATATTATATATGACTGGCTCACAAAGCCGCTTATAATTATTTTCCATGAAAAAAACCAAAATATACAGGAGCAGAATGAGTGGTAGCTGGACTTGAGAAGAGGCTTAAAGGGAACAAACCATCTCACAGACAACCATCCACAGCCATGCCCCTCCACTGGCACGAGGTACTTGGAAACCAACAGAAACAACCAAAGAACAAGTGAAGAACAACTGATGCTGGTACATAAGACTGAACTGTGGGGAATTGCTCAGCTTGCAACTCTTACCTAAAAAGCCCTTGTTTACCATGGCTTTCATTAGCTCCACATTCCCCCCTTTGAATCGTTCACCAAAAGCTTTGCCAAGATCTTCAGCTACATGAGTGGCCACATCGACCCCCACTTCATCAATCAAAGTAGCAGCTCCAACAGGGAAGCCAAAGCTAGTGGAAAGGGAATCTACTTTCTTAGGATCAACACCTTCCTGCAGAAGACGCAGTTGAAAAAGAAAATGCTTTGAGTGAAAGAAGATCTAATTCTGGCGATAGATTGTTCAATAATCTGCAATAATCAGCAATTTCTGACTCAACTAATTAACAATTAACTGTTTGCCTCCTCCCTCTCAAATTATAGTGAGTAAACATAGTGTTCCTAAGCATCATAACTCTTAACACTGATTTGTTACTGGATGAACCAGGTTATAACTTATGAGAAGACTATAAATTGTTAGTGTTGCCTATTTTGTCCCAGTTTCACTTGGTGGGTATAATGCTATTATTTAAAAGCCACAATAGTAAAACTAATGAACCAGAGCTTATCCATCTAATTATATGCAATTCTGTGAAAAAGTATTTGGTTCCTTTTTTGACTGTATTTTTCTACTGAATCTTGTCAATTTCCTGTGGTAATCTGAATGAACAAATACTATACATCAAATTTTGATGTTGGTATCATTTATATATAAACAATCAACTTATGATTTGCTAGTCTGAAAACCTAGTTACCTCCTATATTAATTGGTTGTACTTCCAGAAATTGGAGCAATTGCGACCAAATACTTACTACAGTCCTGCATATTAGTGCATTCCTCCATGCTGAACTGTCTCAGCTCATACTTGAGGTTTTTCTAGCATTAACTACTTGTTTCAAGTCCTGCCACTTTTCTACATTTAGATTTGAATTGACTTGACCATTCTGCAAAAACTGAATCTGTTCAAAGCAATCCCAAAACACCATTTAAATATTTGATGGCTGATATAGGTTCTTATTATGGAATTCAATAATTATCACGAGGCATAAGGAATCCCATGTAGCCTGCAAATTCAATTTCTGATTCAAATAACTTTGATGCTATTGGTTAATTTAAACACTCTTTATATTATCACTAGAATTTGAAATTGGATGAGTGTCTTTTCACAGAGCTGTATTATCCCATCCAATCCATAAAAGACTCTCCCAAACCCTAGCTGTTTGCACACCTGGAGGACACGGATAATTTCAGCCATCATGGGACCAAGGCACCTAGTTGTATAGAATCCTGGACCATCCTGTGGAGGAGGAAACACAAATATGAAATAGGTTTGCTAAGGAAGATAAGGCAGCAAATAATCTAACTAATCTTCCCTCACCAATACACTTTAATGGATGTCGATTTTCTTATATGTAGGGTATTTCTCATCTATGGGGTATTTTCTCATTTACAGGCTATACATGTGGCAAACAGACTAGTTTAGACCAGCTTTTCAGTGGTATAGGCTGAACAGGAATTTAGGCTGAGATCCCAACTAATATGGATTTGATTTTTATTAATACATTTGTTTTTAAGCACATAATTGATATTCTACATCTAAATATAAAAGGGTTAAACTTTTACCTCAGATTGACATTTGTGAGCATTCCAAGAGCTCTTAAAGCTGTTAAGCAGACAAATAATTGGTATATAAAAAAGTTATTTTATACCACCAAGAAAAAAAGCACAAAATCTGAGCTTTTTTTGGCTTTACAGGGAAGAAATGGTGGACTGAAGACAGCTCTGTGAGAAGCAGAGCTGACGGCCACAGCAGAATGAAGAGCTGATGAGTAGATAATACTCCCTCTCCGGATAAAGAGAAAACTTGAGATCACCCACAAATGCTCTAGAGAGCTGCTACTTATAAGGAGACCACAAGACAGCAGATTTAGAGTTCTGGGAAACAAAGGAATAGCTATATTTACTGAATTTTAAGAGACAATGATGTTACTAAAATTGTTTATACTTGTTTTGATGAAAGGGGAAATTATTTCTTTAAATATTTTTTTCTTCAGCCTATTTTTATTTTTCATTTGTTTTTTCCCTTTCCTGCAGCTTCTATTCTTTATTCTTTCCTTTTTTGCATTAATTTTTATTGCTGTAATTATAATTTCTAATAAAATTAGCTTTTTTGACTCTTGTGAAAGTTCCCTATACATCTGCAGTAAGTTTCCTGTGAAGAATAAAGCTGATACTTTACTTCTCTTGTCATAGCCTACTCATGCAGCAATTTAGAAAAAAATGTTTAATCCTGGCCATTCTGACTCAAAGCGATAAACCCACCGGAAGCCTTCTGTATTTTTCATAAAAATCACAATCACCTTAACCACAATGACGACTTTTCCTTGCTTGAGACCAATAGCCACAGCAGAGGCTGCTGTTTCGGGGGATGTCTTGTCAGTAGTGATGATCTCTAACAACTGCATCTTGTCAACAGGAGAGAAGTAGTGCATCCCAATCACCTGAGGTATACAGGGTAACATCGAAAAAAATTAAGATCCTCACGTACACTGGGCTCGCGATATGCTGCAAAGTGGAAACAGTCAAATCCCTTACACACGGTTAACCAAGTCTAAAGCTAAGCTTAATTTTGTTGTAAGGTTTTCACTTCTTTAAAGTGTTCCAGCCGGCTGCTGCACGCGTTTAGGGGAGGTTAGAACAAACTACTCACAAATGGAAGCCAAGGACT
>NW_015394789.1:0-11476 GCF_001527695.2 Protobothrops mucrosquamatus
CCCAGCGTCCCCAGAGGGAGCTGCTCGATAAAAAGGCGATTTGGAATAGATTTGGAATCGTTTCCTCGTCACGTGAGGCAGGCAGGAGGAGGAGGAGGAGGAGGGAGAAGGCGACAGGGACGGAGAAGGAAGCGAGGAATCCACGGAGTCCAAAGACTCCTGCTGCTTGCGCAGTTGCCTTCGAGACCTAGAGGTGCCGGTCGGGTCTGCCTTGATGGATCTTGCCGAGTTGAAGGTTACACTTCTGCCTGGTAGGGAAGAGATGTTAAGAGTTGCTCAAGAAGCAGCACTAGGAATGCTCTGACAAAGAGACAACATTCCCTGGGAAAGTCCAAAGACGCTCTCCTGATTCCCGTCCACGGAATCAAACATTGTGGCTTATTTACAGACTGCCTAGAGCAGGGGTGGCGAACCTATGGCACAGTGCCAGAGATGGCACTCAGAGCCCTCTCTGTGGGCACATGTGCTGTTGCTCCAGCCCCGCCTCCCCCCGTGGACCCCTCCTCACCAGCAGCACCCCTGGAGGAGAGTTGCTCCCGGGCGCGGCCCGCGCAGAGCAGTGCAGCGGGCAGAACATGGCAGCGGGCAGCAGGGACAAGACTCCGCCCTCACGCCCCATCACACACAGATGATGCTGCAGGGTGCAGGCGGAGGGCGTGGCCATGACGCTGTAGGGCCGCTTGGGTGATCTCCTGCAGCGGGCCGTGGAGGCAGTGGGTGGTCCTGCGGGCGGGTAGGGATGGGGCAGAGCAGGGCGGTTTTGGGGCACTCGGTCTCTAAAAGGTTCGCCATCACTGGCCTAGAGGGGACATTTCCAACAAGGGTTTTCAGAATATAGCTTGCCCTCCTCAGTTGGTTCGTATTTGATCAAACCAGTGCAACGTTTTAACTGATTACTATTAAACCTCCACTACTGAATAGTAAACGTCATGTGCTTAATGAGGGTTCCTTTACGACACCTTCCCCAACCAATTTTATTTACCTGACTTGTCCGAAATGGCTCCTTCGGAATCAAAATTCAGGTTTTCAGAACTGTCGGCAGTGCCGATTGAAGCTTCAGACTCCAACGTTTCGTCATCAGAGGCTCTAGGCTCCAGTGCCAGCATCTCAAAAGTTAGTTCTTCCCTGCAGGGATAAAATGGAAAATAAATGGAAAGAACTGGATAGGGGGGGGGGGGAAGCAGCAGCAGAAGTTAGGAAATAAGGGGCTATTAAGCTCATGAGGGGTCCTTGGTCCTCCCTGAGCTGGGTTGTTTTCTTGCAGACGTTTCATTACCCAAACTAAGTAACATCATCAGCGCTAGTCTCCACCTTGCCTAGTTTGGGACATGAAACAACTGCAAGAAAACAACCAAGCTCAGAGAGCACCAAGGACTCTACAGTTGTCCTCCTCCTCCTCTTCCTCCAGTCCTCCTCCTCCTCCTCCTCCAGTCCTCCTCCTCCTCCTCCTCTTCTCCACAAACTCTAGTCCTGATGATGCTACCTAGTTTGGGACATGAAACGTCTGCAAGAAAACAACCAAGCTCAGAGAGCACTAAAGACCCCTCATCTTCACCCTGAGCTACAAATAGTCTCCTTTATTAATATTAAGGTTGTGTCCGCAATATTCAATCTGCACCCTAGCTTGACACCTACGGGTTAAGCATTTCCTGAATTATAGCAGATGGACACCCCCACGTCACTGGTCCAGGTACTTAGGCTTCATTGCTTGAGTTTCATTGGTCCAGCTACTCAGACTCACTTCTCTTTCTGCAAGCTCTCTATTTGCTCTGCCAGCACCTTCTCTTCCTGTTGCATGGCTACTTGCTGCTGTTCGGTGACCTCTATCTCCATGGCCTCCTCGCTGCTCAGGGCCTCTTCGGGAGCATCCGCCATAGAGGGCAACCGGACTCCTGCTGGTGATGTAGGGCTTGGATAGTTGCCTCGGCGTAGACGCCCTTTGCCCTATGCATAAATTAAGGCTAATGAGGAACGGTGCCTTTCCATCAGCGTTGAAATTAGAAAAACACATCCCCAGTATATGTATGAGACAACCACCAAACAAACAATTTCTTCAGATGCCCAGCAGAGACAGATAGGATGGAAAGCAAGTATAAATTCAAGGACATGGGGACTATTTGGGGAGGTCCTCAAAAATATCTTTGATCTATAAGCCAGAGGTTAATTTCTATGGATTCACTTATAACAGAATATTTCAGGTTGCCAGCACCAAAAAGTGGTGCAAGGAAGGAAACTGGATTAAAGTATTCTAAAAAAAACAACAAACCTTGTTTATACCATTTTTTAGATTACTCCCTTCTAGGACATTGGAAATGCTGAAATGTACCTAGAACTAAGGAGAAACTTCCTGACAGTTAGAACAATTAACCAGTGCAACAACCTGCCTCCAGAAGCGGTGAACGCGCCAACACTGGAAGTTTTTAAGAAGAAACTGGACAGCCATTTGTCCGAAATGGTATAGGGTTTCCTGCCTGAGCAGGAGGTTGGACTAGATGACCTCCGAGGTCCCTTCCAACTTTATCATTATTAATCCCTCTAGGCAGGAAAAAAAATGGGAACAAAGAAAGCCATCAACAAAACACAGATAATCCTGCTGTTTATATTTTCCAATGAAATTCTGTGAATAAACTAGCAGAAGTGGATCACTGTGAATATGAGAAGGAGAATGTATTTCTCTGGACCCAGAGCCAAGAAATATATAAACGCTCTTTAGGTTCATCCAGCTTCTCAAAAGCCAATGATTCATACATCTGTCCTGGGGTATATTGTAAAAAAAAATAAAAATCAAAACTTTTAACCACTTCATACTTTCAGCAGCATCATGTTATATAAATCAGGGGTTTCCAACCTTGGCAAATTTATGACTGGTGGACTTCAATTCCCAGAATTCCTCAGGCAGCATGGAATTCCTCAGAATCCCAACTTCCTCTGGGAGTTGAAGTCCACATGTTGTGAAGTTGCCAAGGTTGGAGACCCCTGATGTAAATGACTCCAGGAATTGTTAAATCAATTTTGAGGTTTCCCTTTCTAGCTAAATCATATGTTTTGGGATTGAAGTTTTTTTTGTTTTTTGTTTTAATCACAGCTAAAGTCATATTCAGATTTTCCTCTTAGAACTTGAGGCTCTGATTAGATATTAGCAAAGTTGCTTTAATGTTAACATTAGGCCGGACTTCTATGCTGTCTGACTCTAAAAAGGAATCTTTCTTCTATTCTTTGTTTTGAAAATTCGAGCAAAGGCAGTCCTGGAAGATGACGTGTTTGTTTGCTGAAAATTGGAAAGGTTAGAAAGGGGAAAAAAACAACAACATATATTGAATTCCTGTTGTGCTTCAAGAGATTGTCTGTGGTCTTAATATGTGAAATTGGTCTAGGCCAGAGGAAAGAATGAAGATATAGATAAAAGAATTTGAGGAAAATAAAAAAGGAGGTCAACAGAAGAATTCAAGTGAACACGTTCGTGCCAAATTCCCATTAGCTTTTCAGTTTCTGTAAGACTCTACCTCACTCTCTGCTTTACTTTAGCGGGGGGGGGGGGGGAAACAATACAGCAAAGACATTTTCTGTGCCAAATATTACGGAAATCCACGTAAAAACTGATTCTCTTCTATATTAAGGGTTACTTGTCTTCCTCCTAATCTGTCTAGGTGAAAATGGCCTTGTAGGCATTCCCTTTTGATGCCTTTTGTGGTGGCGAGAAGTGGACGGCAGCCAAAGAGTTGGAAATAAAACACGCACGCACATACCACACACACAGCGTTATGAAATATGGGCGGGTGGCCATGGAGCATGCAGAAGCACTGGGATGAATGGAGAGTTATGGCGTAAGGTCGGCGCGTTGCCATTCGGATACATACCGGGATCGAACTGCGGGTTATGCTCATAAATCTAACGGCAATTAGTACAGGCTTCTGGATTAGAGAGGACAGGAAAAGGAAAGGAAAGGAAAGGAGCAGGTTAGAGTGCACCCGCCATCAGCTGACTCCGGGAGTGGCTGGGCATGGCGGGGGAAGCTGGCTCTGGGCCGCAGCTGCTAGAAAGCGCAAAGGAGCTACAAGCCATTCTGTGCTGCAAGAGAGGTGGAGAAGCATTGGCTGCAGCGATAGACGGGACTCCCCAAGAGAGGGTAGGCCCAGTAGGCCCCACAGCCTCAGCCAGCTTTCAGCAATGCTCCCCTTGACCTCCCGCCACGAGGTCAACCAAGCCCCAATCTCCACGGACCCCGCCGGCCTGAAGCCGTTTCTGAGCAGAGCAACTGCGTTTCACGTCAGCAGCCTAGCTAAGAAGCATGCAAATTGTTCTGCGCCTGATACAATTCATAAGCGGGGAGACGAAGTGATTTATTACAAAGAGCTCAACAGGGGGGGGGGGGTCAGGGTGCAGCCTGCACACCATACTGTCACCCCAGAGTCTCCCACTGGCAGGTGCCGTGTGGAAGAGAGGAGAATGGAAGCCTTTTCTTAAAGCAGTCTCCGATGAGAATACTGTGAGCGTTAGGGGAACAGGGACTAATCGTGGAGAAAAGCCAATTGCAGACAAGCTAGAGTGGTTTGAGTTCACCAAAGATATTTGGGAAATTAAAAAAAAAAGCTCTCTCAAGAACCATGAGTTACCTGTTCAAAGTAACAACAGAGTGATACCTGTACCTTTGAAGACTCAGACATTAGTGCTTAAAAGCCACACTTTTAACTCCTGCATTAGACTAAATCACATATTAAAAGAACCTGAGATGTGCAAGGAGTCAGAAAGACGGGAAGGAAAGGTTACAGGGAAGAGAAGAGAGAGAGAAAGACAGCTGTTTTTCTGTTATTATCCACACCCAAGTCAGTTAAATCTCACACAGGAGATTCACAGTTCCAGAATCGAGGCTGTTAAGCTAGGACGGCATCAGGAGAGACAAAGGCAGCTGATCTTCCTCCCAATATTTCTCTGAACAATTAACGTGAAATAGAAAACGGGGATGGTCAGAGGACGGAGTCTCCACTTCTTTGTGATCTGGCACTCGGCCAGCTGGTCGGTCAAGTCCTGCCCCTTACCATGGACCTGCGGATCAAGGATAGCCGGCTCTTTGCTTTGTTCTCTGCAAACTCAAGGCTGCTGATATCCTTGAGACGGGCCCGGTATTTGTTCATCTGTTCTATAACAACCAACTCTACGCAACTGAAAGAGAAAAATCGTCAAGAGGGAAAGTTATGGCTTGAGGACCAGAATCTAAGCGACGAAGAGCATTTGGAAGCTGCAGCTGGGGCAGAGTGGGGCAGCGCGGGTAGTTTTAAGCCCCCCCCCAAGAATGGCCCCTGTGGCACCACTGCACTGTTTACCAGTCTGCTTCCGGGTGCAATTCAAGGTGTTGGGGATCACCTTTAAAGCCTTTCGTGGGCACGGGTCCAGGTTACTTGAGGGACCGTCTCACCCCACTGGGATTGGCCTGTCCCACTGGTGTCGGCAGAGGAGGCCTGCTTGTGGGACCCATCAGCCCAATTATTCTGACTGGCAGGGTGCAGGAGCAAGGCCTTCTCTGCTGTGGCTCCTGCCCTCTGGAACATCTTCCCCCCCCCATGTGAGGTTGGCCCCAACCCTCCTATCCTTTTGTAAGGGCCCAAAGACCTGGCTGTGCCAATCGGCTTGGGACCACAGTGGGGGAAAAGCGCAATGGAGGTGGTTGATTGAGTAATAACAGATCCCACCTCCCCCCCCCACCCGTCTCCACCCTCCCCACATGTCTTTGGTTTTAAGGTTTGGTTTTAACATTTTATATTTTAACTTAGATGTAACTGTGAGCTGCCCAGAGTTACCCTATGGCAGTGGTGGCAAACCTTTTGGAGATCGATTGCCCCAAAACCGCCCCCCCACCAGTCCCCACTCCGCCCTGCCCACTGGGCCACCCACCACCTCCACGGCCTGCCACAGATCACCCAGGCAGCCCAGCAGCACCATGGTGGCCACGCCCTCCGCCCGTGCCCCGCAGCATCATTTGCGTGCGATGGAGCGCAAGGGCGAAGTCTTGTCCCCACTGCCTGGCTACCGTGTCCTTGGCTGTGCTGCTTTGCCTGGGCCGCGCCCGGGGGTGACTCTCCTCTGGGGGGGCTGCTGGCGAGGAGGGGGCCGTGGGAGGAGGCGGAGCTGGGGCGACGGTGCGTGTGCCCACAGAGAGAGCTCCGAGTGCCGCCTCTGGCACCCGTGCCATAGGTTCGCCACCACTATATGGTAAGATGGGCGGCAAATAAATAAACATTGCTGTAGACAACCTAGACATGAATGCAAAGATCTTTCTTTCTAGAATCAATCTGTGCATGCCACTTTTTCTTCTGGAATTTTCATTTTTGTAAAACGTTCCTCCCCAAACTACGGGAGTGACCTCAGTGGAGTTGAACCAGTCACGGCAGGCAGCAAGTCGTTTATTATTTTATTTATTTTTAAATTACCTGATGGTTTTACTGACATCCTGAGCGCTCTGCAGAGGGTCAGTGGTGTCCGGACAACGGAGGATACAGGGAGCAAACACAATGGCCAGAGCATTAGCTGACATCCGATTAGTGTCTTCTTGTAGAGCTATCCTAAACAGCATCAAAACAGAAGGGCAATGAAACTTTAACTACAGACACTTGTGGCAACCCTCACTTGTTGCGAGGTGGGACAAACCCCTAGAGTGGAACCTAAGAATTGACACAGGGGTCAAAGAAAAGAAACAGGGTGGACATCAACAGGCAGAGTGAGGCTATGGACGATGCTGGGGACAACCACAACAAGAATAATAATAAAATTGGAAGAGGTCATCTAGTCCAACCCCCTGCTCAGGCAGGAAACCCTATACCATTTCAGGCAAATGGCTGTCCAGTTCCTTCATAAAAACCTCCAGTAATGGAGCACCTACAACTTCTGGAGGCAGGTTGTTCCACTGATTAATTGTTCTAAGTCAAGAAATTCCTCCTTAGTTCTAGGTTGCTTCTCTCCTTGATTAGTTTCCATCCGTTGCTTCTTGTCCTGCCTTCAGGCGCTTTGGAGAACAGCTTGACTCCCTCTTCTTTGGGGCAGCCCCTGAGATATTGGAAGTCTGCTATCATGTCACCCCTCGTCCTTCTCTTCATTAAACTAGACATACCCAATTCCAGCAACCATTCCTCATACGTTTTAGCCTCCAGTCCCCTAATCATCTTTGTTGTTCTTCTCTGTACTCTTTCTAGAGTCTCAACATGAAGATTTTTAACTGTTCCTTCTGCCCTCCAACTTGATCAGGGGGTTAAAAAGGCCTTTGGGTTTGATATGTATGCCTCGAGAAAAGCTTTTTTTCCCACCCAGAATAATGACTGACTTTCCTGGGGGATTATAATAAGCATGACTGAAAGGGAGATGACGATAGGCAGAGCTTAGCTTTCCAAAGCTCTCTGCAAATAAGCCTGTCTCGGCACACAGCTCTGAAAACAGAACCACCTTTCAAGATTGCAGGTCTCACCAAAAGCTGAACGTGGGAATATATCTGCAGATAAAGCTGACATTCACAAGGAAATCTCTTTATAACCTTATCCTGGCTATTGATACCTGACAAGGTGAAAGATCAGACGTTCCAAGGTATTAAGATGGGTTCGGGAAAGCTGATCAATGACTGAGTAGACCCCGCGGATCGCCTCTTTCCTCTCCTGCAGACCTGCAGAAAACAAACATCATTCACAAATGAAGGCGAATATACGTTTCCCACGATAATATTGCAGGATCTAATTTTTAGGTTTAAACCTCCGGTCCCGGTGACCGACCCAGATTGTATCCTACAACATGTCATTCAATTCTCCAGGACTGTGGCCTGCTCTGTCTCAGGAATGAGTATTTTTAACATCAAGTGAAGCTTACAAAATATGATATACACATCTAAACACATGTATCTTGCAAGTCCACTACTGCTCAGGATTTAATGAATACTCCGGAAAGGGAATCTCTGAGCGATGAGCCAGATGCTCAAAATACCTTTGCAATTCAAGTGGTGTTCTTAAAAGAAGAATGCACTAGGAAATCCTACTGCAACTCAAGGCAGAAGATCATTTCCATGTATCTGAGGGGTTTGAAATATTTAGGTGAAAAATCAGGATATAATGTCTGAAATGCAGAGAAAGAGGGCAGAGTATGGAAGTGGAATTATTGGTCTGGTTTGGGATCTCGTCAAGGGGATACATTGCATCACAGTGGGATACCTCAGGGCAGATCCCTAGAAAAAGTATCATCGCTGTTTTAGAAAAGAATTTTCACAGGTATTTTGTGTAGAAATATTCTCCGGGATAAGGAAAAGCAAGCTGAAGAGATAGTGAACTAGTGGAGAGCACAATTTTCCAAGCAGAAACAGAACTTGCTTTTCCTCTTAGCTTCGGTTTTAATATTCCCCAAAGTCCTATTTCAACTAGATGTGACAACTCCTTACCCATGGCTCGCAAGAATTCTTCATAGAGTTCAAATGTCATGAGAGGATTAGGCAAATCCCTCAGCCATTGCTTGAACACACTGGCAATGACATGGATGTTGTAGTCATCGAGGTTCACTCTTTCGATATCTAGTTAGCGGAAAGAATGAAAGTGAAGAAAATTAAAAGCAAAGGAGAAACAGCAAAAGGATGCATCAGCATGCAATCTGACACATTGGTGCCAACGTTAAGAATTAAGTCATGGCCAAGGTATAGGATCATGGTGGCTTGTGTGGTTAGGATGCTGGCTTGACAAGCAGAAGGCCTGCATTCGAAATCGGAGCGCTACCATGGTGGGGGGGGGGTGAGCTCACATCCTTCGCTCCAGCTCCTGTCAGGGACTTGAAAGGAGCCCCCATCTGAGCATATCCAGGGCCATGGTGATGTCACTGACTAATCCTTTCAACCCAGAAGCGCCTTGGTGCCTCCAACACAAAGTGTGATGAGATGCGATGGCCTAGGTTCCTTAACAAATAGTATAACTGACTGAAAAGGACAAAGTCAAAAATTCTGAATTTAAGATATAGGTTTATACCAGCTTTCATACCTAAGGGAGAACGAGTCCATCATTTTAATCACTACACCAAACCGACTCTCAAACACAAATCATACATGAACCAAAGCTACAGATTAGCTTTAGCCTAACATAGAATTAACCATAGGTACTGCATGAGTCCTGCTTCAGCACTGTCTAAACCCCCGAGCTAAATCAAACTGAATACTGTTACTAAACTTTCTGGCCATCATCTGCCTAAAATTCTAGCATGTCTAAAATAAACTGTGTCAGGCCAAATGCCTGGTCATTTTGGGGGACCTGTGTGACCCAAATACCAGGGGGGAAAAACACAATAAGTCTCCTCACCTGTGTCAAGGCCCTGCCGTAATTCTTTGATCTTATTTGTTGATCCAGATTTCCGGTAAATGCCCTCTGTATACAAAGCATGCATTTCTATGTAGCTGGTGAGCTTCTCAAACACGATCGGCACAATTCGTTCTTCGCTGGTCAGGCGAGAGAGTTCGACTCCAAATTGCCGTGAAGAAAGCTCTGGGTCATACTACAGGGACAGGGATAATGCATTCAGTGTTGCAAGCACATCACAGCCACACTGGCCAAATTCCAGCAATATTCGCATGAGTCTAAAGCTGCTAAAATGCAAGGATCAGAACAGCCCCGCTTTAAGATTGCAAGGTAGGCAAAACATAAAGCAAGGATTAGAGCAGTGGTGGCTAACCTATGGCACGCGTGGCAGAGGTGGCACTCAGAGCCCTCTCTGTTGGCATGCGCACCACCGCCAGCAGCAGGTCCATCAGGCTGCCATCGCCGCCCGGAGTAGGAGCCCCACCCAGCACAAAGGAGGCGAAGCGGCCAACTAGCAAGCTCAAGTAGAGGTGGTAGAGCAGAGGTCACCAACCATTGTTGGACTTGAAGAAAAGGGAGGCGAAAGCATTTTGCACTGCAAATGGGGTGAGGCTAGTGCCTGCGTGATACTCACTAGCCCTGCCCCGTTCCTGCGTGATGCAGCACCTTGTATCTGCACCCTGTGGTGCGGCAGCAGTCGTTTTTGCGCCTTGCAGCACGGTGGCCCATTTTTGTGCCCCCAGTTTTTGCGTGCCAGAGGCGGCACTCAGAGGCACCTCCCTGCCCCCCCCCCCGAGGGCACCACAACGCTGATACAGCCCTGGCACTCTGCGATAAATAAATGGGTTTTGGGTTGCGGTTTGGGCACTCGGTCTCTAAAAGGTTCGCCATCACTGTATTAGAGTAATGGAAACATCTCAACATGCTTTCCCCAATCCTTGCTGTCTGCTGAGCCCTACACGGGATTAGCATTTTAGTCATAATCTCAATCCAGAGCAGTGGGGGAGCAGGCAAAGTGGCAGCAGAAAACAAGCTTTTAACTCTGCCATCTCCCCACAGTTTTTTGACTGCCTTGCTTCTGTTTTACAGAACGTGTCGCAGTAGAAATATGAATTAAGAATCAGCAGCTAGACCGGTGTTTTTCAACCTTGACAACTTTAAGATGTATGGACTTCAGCTCCCAGAATTCCCCTGTATATGTGTGGCATACAGAAATGAGAGAAAACACAGTACCTTTTTGGAGCATTTTGTTGTGGTCCTCTGGCAGCACTTTCGGTGGCAAGCGTATTTGCATACTGGAATTAAGAAAAAACATATTTAGTGTTACACGTAATGAAATGCAGTGAAATGTTATTGCGTCGTAACTTGACAAGAAGACTCTCAACTGGATTTTGCTGCATAATTAAGACTGTGGCATGTAGCAGGCTAAATATTTCTCCTCTATACAAATCTGGCACTTCCTATAATACAGCCTTCCTTTGGTTTCTTAGTTATAATTAAAAATTAAAACTATAGTACAGTGGTGGCGAACCTATGGCACAGGTGCCAGAGGCGGCACTCAGAGCCCTCTCTGTGGGCACGCGCGCCGTTGCCCCAGTCCTAGGCCTTCAGCTGGGTTTTATAGAACCTTTTCGCTTTAGGCCTCCGCCACTGTGTGCAAAAAAAAAAAAAGGTTCAATCAATCAATCAATCAATTTCAACTTCTCGCAGGAAAAAAAAGATCTTGCAAAGTTGGAATTGATTGATTGAACTTTTTAGTCCCATCCAGTCTGCCTTTACCACCGCAGCCATACCCACCCAATGGGCCATGCCCACCCAAATGGCCACACCCAGCCAATGGGCCACACCCACCCGGCACCCACCGATGCATAAGTGGGTTTTGGGTTGCAGTTTGGGCATTCGGTCTCCAAAAGGTTCGCCATCACTGCTATAGTACAATACTTACTATTGCCCTTTCTCTACTTGGTAAAGCCACAAGTACCTGTTTGAGGGTGCGGTATGGGGTTAATGGGGCTCTGACTAACAGGATTCACACAAATAAAGGGATAAGGCAAGGGTGTATCCTGGCCCCATTATTATTTAGTTTATATATCAATGACTTGCCAGGGTTAATGAAGGATCCCATGGTACATATGCCGATGATCCTAAATACTTACTGTAATAGCTTGCTT